>NC_080680.1:126288415-126454049 GCF_030445035.2 Dasypus novemcinctus | reverse complement strand
TGCTGGCCCCCCTGCCTGAGCACCCGAAGCAGGAGAGCCGGGCCACGGGCCGGCCCTGGGGTCCCCGACACGCCCCGAGCACGGCAGCTTCCACCCTGGGCCTGCGCCGCCCCTGCCCTGCCCGCGCTCCCTCAGCACCCAAGCCGTGCTGGAACACCTGGGAGCGGGGCAGGGGCTCAGTGAAGGCGAACGAGGGGGTGGACGTGCTGCCCACCCTGGGCTCCTGGCCGCCCCTCTCCCCCAGTGTGACCAGTACCACAAGGGCGTCATCTCGGGCTCCATCTGCCGGGACCTGTGCGACCTGCGCCAGGTGGAGTGGGGGGCCTGCCTGTCGCCCGCCCCCGGGCAGCAGGTGAGCTGGGGGCCTGTGTGCGGCAGGACTCTGGGGTCGTTCTGGGGCTCCCAGTCTCATGCCCCTCCCCATCTGGGGACCCCTGAGACGGAGGCCCCCTCAGCCCCAGGGCTCTGGGACACACCGGGGGGCTGGGGGCGCTGGTGGGCAGGAGGCGGCCCCAGTTCTCTGCCTGTGCAGGTGCACGGTGGGCGGTGGGCGCTGGGGGGCAGGCGGTGGCCCCAGCTCTCTGCCTGTGCAGGTGCACGGCGGGCAGCGGGCGCTGGGGGGCAGGCGGTGGGCGCTGGGGGGCAGGCAGCGGCCCCAGCTCTCTGCCTGTGCAGGTGCACGGCGGGCAGCGGGCGCTGGGGGGGCAGGCGGTGGGCGCTGGGGGGCAGGCGGTGGGCGCTGGGGGGCAGGCGGCGGCCCCAGCTCTCTGCCTGTGCAGGTGCACGGCGGGCGGCGGGCGCTGGGGGGCAGGCGGTGGGCGCTGGTGGGCAGGAGGCGGCCCCAGCTCTCTGCCTGTGCAGGTGCACGGTGGGCGGTGGGCGCTGGGGGGCAGGCGGTGGCCCCAGCTCTCTGCCTGTGCAGGTGCACGGCGGGCAGCGGGCGCTGGGGGGCAGGCGGTGGGCGCTGGGGGGCAGGCGGCGGCCCCAGCTCTCTGCCTGTGCAGGTGCATGGCGGGCGGTGGGCGCTGGGGGGCAGGCGGCGGCCCCAGCTCTCTGCCTGTGCAGGTGCACGGCGGGCAGCGGGCGCTGGGGGGCAGGCGGCGGCCCCAGTTCTGCCTGTGCAGGTGCACGGCGGGCGGTGGGCGCTGGGGGGCAGGCGGCGGCCCCAGTTCTGCATGTGCAGGTGCACGGCGGGCGGCGGGCGCTGGGGGGCGGGCGGCGGCCCCAGCTCTGCCTGTGCAGGTGCACGGCGGGCGGCGGGCGCTGGGGGGCGGGCGGCGGGCGCTGGGGGGCGGGCGGTGGCCCCAGCTCTGCCTGTGCAGGTGCACGGCGGGCGGCGGGCGCTGGGGGGCAGGCGGTGGGCGCTGGGGGGCAGGCGGCGGCCCCCAGCTCTCTGCCTGTGCAGGTGCACGGCGGGCGGCGGGTGCTGGGGGGCAGGCGGTGGGCGCTGGGGGGCAGGCGGCGGCCCCAGCTCTCTGCCTGTGCAGGTGCACGGCGGGCGGCGGGGCGCTGGGGGGCAGGCGGTGGGCGCTGGGGGGCAGGCGGCGGCCCCAGCTCTCTGCCTGTGCAGGTGTACGGCGGGCGGTGGCAGGGCAAGGAGATTCTCATCAAGTGCGGCCTGGAGGAGGCCCTGGGCACTGAGGCGCGGCCGGACCCCACCCTCCGGCGGGAGCGGGTGCTGTTCCACAAGCCCACCCGGGGCACCTCCATTAGGGAGTTCCGCGAGATGACCCTCAGCTTCCTCAAGGTCAGCCCCCCCGGGACTCGTGTGCACATGGGGCCAGCTCTGGGGGGGGACAGGCCTCGTCGGGGACACGATGAGCCACTGAGGTGGTCACCGCCTCCCGGGGACACAGGAGAGGCAGGCCAGGCCAGCCCTCGAGGACGGGGCCGGCGAGTCCTGGCTTCCCGGGCAGGCCGAGGCAGGGCCAGGTGAGGCCCCGCGGCAGCGGCTGAGCAGGTCTGGCCCCGCAGGCGGCCGCCCGTGCTGCCCCAGGAGGCGGCAGGAACAGGCCGTGCGCCTCGGGCAGCAGGCGGCCCCCGCGGCCCCCCAGGGGACGTGGGGGGAAGGTGGGGGGTCAGGACAGGCTGCGGGCCGGGTGGGAGTGGGGAGACAAGGTTGAGCAAGGCCAGGGCAGGGCGTGGGCCCAAGGGCGGGCCGGGAGGCTGGCTGCAGCCTGGCGGTGCTCCGGGGCCAGGGGTCCGCCCTCGTACCCCTGGCACCGCTGTGACTTGGTCTCCCTCCTCCGGCCCCCCACCAGGCGAACCTGGGGGACCTGCCCTCGCTGCCGGCGCTCGTCGGCCAGGTCCTCCTGATGGCCGACTTCAACCGCGACAGCCGGGTGTCCCTGGCGGAGGCCCGGTCCGCGTGGGCCCTGGCGCAGCGCCACGAGGTGCTGCTGCTGCTCTCGCTGCAGGCCACGGGGCACGCGCCCCGGCTGCTGGGCTTCTGCGGGGACCTGTACCTCACCGAGGGCGCCCCGCGTGGCGCCGCGCTGCCTGCGCTGCTGCAGCCCCTGCTGCCCCCCGCCTTGCACGGCACCCTGCAGCAGTGGCTGGGGCCTGCGTGGCCCTGGCGGGCCAAGATCGCACTGGGCCTGCTGGAATTCGTGGAGGAGCTCTTCCATGGCGCCCACGGCACCTTCTACATGTGTGAGACCACGCTGGCCAACGTGGGCTACACGGGCAGGTACGACTTCAGGATGGCCGACCTGCAGCAGGTGGCCCCCGAGGCGGCTGTGCGCCGCTTCCTGCAGGGCCGCCGCTGTGAGCACAGCCACGACTGCACCTATGGCCGCGACTGCCGGGCGCCGTGCGACCAGCTCATGCGCCAGTGCA
Source organism: Dasypus novemcinctus (assembly GCF_030445035.2). NCBI lineage: Eukaryota > Metazoa > Chordata > Mammalia > Cingulata > Dasypodidae > Dasypus > Dasypus novemcinctus. The sequence continues at coordinate 126,451,211 of NC_080680.1, read as the reverse complement.
AGGGCGACCTCCTGCAGCCCAACCTGGCCAAGGTGTGCGAGCTGCTGCGCGACTACCTGCTGCCTGGCGCCCCCGCCGGCCTGCGTGAGGAGCTTGGGGCTGCAGCTGCGCACCTGCACCACGCTGAGCGGCCTGGCCAGCCAGGTGGAGGCGCACCACTCACTGGTGCTCAGCCACCTCAAGGCGCTGCTCTGGAGGGAGATCTCCGACACCAAGTACTCGTGACCCCAAGTACTTGTGACCTGCGAGTGCGGCCAGGCGCTCCTTGTACACCCACAGGGCCGGCAGGGCTGGCGGCGGGGGACGCCCCGGGGTCCAGCCGTGGCGCAGAGCCCTCCTCTCCGCCTCCCCTTTTCCAGGGCATCCTGGCAACGGGATCCAGAGTGCAGCTGTCCCCGTGAAGTGCTCCTGGCGACCCCTGTCACCCCCTAGGCAGCCAGCTCAGCCCGCTGGGAGGCTGGAGAGGGGAGGGCACGAGGGGCGGGCCTATGCTGTTGCGGCAGCGCAGAGTTACTTTGAAATATGGTGTAAATAAATAGATTTTAAGTGAGTGGCGTGCAGGTCCGCCTGGCACTGCCGGAAGCTGGGGGTGGGTGCCCCTGTCCATGCTGGAGCGGACAGGGTGAGGTTCCCTGTGGACGGCAAGCGGCGCCACGCCTGGGGCCTGCTGACTGGCGGGGGCGCTTCCCCATCCTCCACGGTGCTGGGGGCATCCTCTGCCCTGTCCCCTGCAGAGGGCGGCTGTGCCACGCCTCCCAGAGCCCACCTTCTCCCCGAGGCCAGGCGGGCCTGCGCTTGCACAACACTGGGCCCTGCGCATTTCCCGATGGCCGGGCTGCACGAGCGCTGCGGTTTGTGAAGATCCCCTTCCTCAGAAAGGCAGTCCCGGGTGGGCTCAGGGTCCACCGCAGGGGCCTGGCGGGGCCGTGACTTCACCGCCCAAAGCACTCAACCCTCCTGCAGACCCACCAGCAGTCACCAGGCGTGCGGGAAGCTTCTGGAAGACGAAGGTCCCACCACGCCCAGTTTCTGGAGACTCCAGCCAGAAGTCGAGCGTGGAGAGGGCTGTGGAACCCAGGTTACCCAGGACCTGCCAGGCAGAGTGCACCCTCTGACGCGCGCTGCCCGCAGCGAGGGAGTCTTCCTTCTGAAAACTGGCTTCAGCCATGAGGCGCCAACTCGGGACCCACGTGGCTGTGCTCGGAACGGGGACCCGCTACCCAGTGAGGAAAGTTCAAGTCAAGACGCAGTGAATTCACTTCCAGAGCAGTTTATTACCAAGCTTTGCCAACAGAAAGAAAAGCTTTCCTTAAGGAAAACATTCACTTTGCCACCTTTCGCTTAAAATACGTCTTCCAAAATTTCAACTGTAACACCTGTACTCCTAGTGCTGACCGTTCAAACTCCTCCTTGGCACTCGGAAATAACTTTAAAGTCACTGAGACCAGGGTCCGTATTCAATAAATACATCACAGCTGCACCAACGCGACCCCACAAAAATGTTTTTTTGAATTTCGAGTATTTCCCCTTGAAAAGCAAAAAGAGGATCCAAATGTAATATACACAGTCGAGGCTCATGGGTTCCAGGCAGCTCCAGCGCTGCCTGCGGATGGATCACCCAGCAGGATGCCCCAGAGGCCGAGGGCTGGGGAGGGGGCTGAGCAGTATGGGGCCCCAGCCAACACCCTGCTCACCTTCACTCTGCAGGGGCGGTCAGGGACAGACGCTGCCCCACCTGGCCCGGCAGGCGACCGCCGTGTCCCCTGCTGCTGGGCGTGTGCCCTGCAGCCACGCCTGTGGTGGGAGCCGCTGGGCAGGGCCCCGGGCAGCCTGCTGCTGCCGTTCTGCACACCCGGTGGGGGCTCCCACCTCCCGTCCCCTCCACCATGCTCCTGTCAGCTTGGGCCTCCCTGGGCCTCGCGGACGCCAAACCACCTCTGCCGACGTTTTCTTACCAACAAGCACGTGCCACCTGGCCTTGCCGGGTCCAGCCGGCTCTCCCTGACCAGGGTAAGGTCTGCCAGTTGAGCGCAGGTTTGCGACCTGATGGGCCAACGTACAAAAATTTCCTTCTATACCTCTGTGTTCCTTCTCACCGAAGACGCCTCTGCTCCTCAGGGCCGCGGCAGGCTGCGTCTTAGGGCGGATGGTGCTGGGCGGTCAGTGGGGCCCGGGGGCTTCCAGGGTGCTCCCACCTGCAGCAGAACAGCCCTTGTTGCCGGGGCAGCCAGCACAGCGCCTCCTGCAACGAGGGGACGGCCTCAGCAGAGGCTTCTGGAAGCCAGGCAAGCCCCTGCAATCCACGGATGTCCACACAGGCCTCGGGAAGCCCAAGTGCAGCGCAGGCGGGGAGAGAAGCCCAGGCCCTTCTTGGGGTGGGCATGCTGCGCCCACAGGGCCTCCAGCGGCCCGCCCAGCCAATGGCCCCCCCCTGCCGGATGCTGGCCAAGTGCTGACTGCTAGCCTCAAGTTGGTAAATACCCGGCTGGCCTCCGGGACAGGGCCCACAGACACCCAGCCGCCCACGGCAGGCTCCGCTCACTGCCCGTGTTGGCTCCACCCCAGACCACAGCAGCACCTGTCGCCGTCAGCCCAGGCTGGGGTGGCTCACATGGCACTGCCTCAGGACGGGTGGAGGAAACACTGCTCCCCTTGGTTGCAGCAGGCAGCCAGGGGCACCCCTCAAACTCAGAGGCTTGTCCTGACCTTTGGGGACAAGCTAGGACCATCCCGAACGCGAGTCCATCTTAAAGACTAGCCTGGCCACAGCAGAAGGCCCCTGGCATGGGCGTCCCGGTCCCTGCCTGGCCTGAGCCGGCCAGCAGCAGCTCCCCGGTTCTGAGGACACAGCCCAGGAGGAGCAGGTGGCCAGGGACAAGCCTCTGCTTAGGGTGGAGGTGCCCGCACCCGCCCAGGCCTGCCACCTGCAGGCGGAAGCTGCCGTGGAGACTGAGTGGTCGGGACTCCTCAGGGGCCACAGGGCTGGGTGCTGGCCCCCCCGGGGACAAGCCCACCCTCCAGATGACAGGTCACACAGCTGTACAGCTCAAGAGCCACACCTGCCTGTCCTAAAAGCTGAGAAAATGATGTAAACTTAGGCTTTCTCTGCAAGATTGTCTTCCCAGCTCCTTGAGGAAACCCAGGCTGTCCATCTGTCCACACCCACCAGTGCCACCCGGGTTCTAGAGGCCCACCGCAGGGACCCCTGCCAATCCCAGCTCCCTGGGCTCCACCCGTGCCCCCTGACCTCCTGGGCCCGTGTGCTGGCCCGGGGGTAAGGCACCGTGCTGCGCCCACGGCCGGGGGGAGGCGGTGGCTCTGGCCCACCAAGGCTCCTGCCCCGCAGCTCCCGCCAGATGGTCCTCTCGCCTGTGCGAGGACAAGACTCCCTGCCGTGAAGGCCTGCTCTAGGGCGGGTGGGAGCCCCCACCCACCTCGGGGCCCCTGTGTGGCTGCCAGCATTCTGGGGCTCACGGTCCAAGAGCACTCAGTGTAGACGGCGCCTCATCCTCTCTGCCACCCACGACACAGCTGGGACACGGCAGCCACAGCCGCAACACCTGCAGGGGCAGGGGCCACCTGTTCTCCAGCCCACCGCCCTGGCCCCCATGTCCATGACCCGAGGAGCAGGTGTGGCCTGCGGTGTCGTCAACTCCCCCAACCAGCCACCTGGCCCTGTCCTGGGCCTCTGCACCCAAGTGAGGAAGGGTGGGCAGGCTTGGGGCTCCTGCCCTGACGTGGGGCCATCAAAGGGCGTCCTGCACTACAGCCACCTCTGGCCTCCAAGCCGGAAGCCACCCCACCTCCGCCCTGACCTTCCCCCTCAGGCCCCAAACTGACCACGTGGCCTGGGGCTGCTGGATGAGATACTGGCATTCGTGCCAGCTCAGGGTGCCCACGGTTCCTCTGCTGGTTCATCCTGCTGCACCCCACACCTGCCAGGGGCCATGCTCACAACAGCCCAGGAGCACCCGGGACCCCCAACCCTGCAACAGCCCAGGAGCACCCGGGACCCCCAACCCTGCAACAGTCCAGGAGCACCCGGGACCCCCGACCCTGCAACAGCCCAGGAGCACCCGGGACCCCCAACCCTGCAACAGCCCAGGAGCACCCGGGACCCCTATCCCACAGGCCAGGGGAGCTCCGTATCTTGTGTCCCGGCTACAGAGGGATCTGCTCAGGACACAGCCCAGGGCCACCTAGAGCGCAAAGGGTGCGACCTCGGAAGGAAGGCCACAGGCATTCTCGGGGGCCCCTGGGTCTGAGCAGCCGCAGAGCCACTCCCCCTTTGCCCCAGGCACAGGCACAACAGGACACCTCCAGGCCTGAAGGTCCAGGGCCCTGCCCGGGGCCACCCGCAGGCCCCAGCCTCTGCCCCCTCCTCGCCTGGGCAGCGGCTGGCCAGTGGACTGTGCTGGTGCCCGCGCGGGCTCCTCCCAGAATGCTGACACATGGTGGCAGCCACCGCCCCGGCCCTGCACACCCTGCCCCAGGCCTCAGTATCCCTTCTCGGGGATTCGGGAAAAATCTATCCCCTTAACAAGTTTCGATTTAGGGATCCCAAGACCAGAACTAGGGCTGCTACAATTTGGCGCTGCTTACTTCAAAACCAAGCCAGCACCTGCCAAGCACCTTTCACTGTCAGTAATCACGGGCACGCTCCTAAGAGAACCCAAAGCTGTCCCCAAGGGCCATCAGCCAACTGCCCCCAGGGACACGGCAGGAAGAGCCCTTCCAAGTCAGGTCTGCTGCGTTCCAGTGTAAATCCCGCCAAGCCTTTCCCCATCTCCTCGCATCATGGAACGCACTGGGAGCTGGGTAATCGCAGAGGTAGGAAGCATTCTGACTGAATGCTCGGCAAACCCTCACCTCCCAGAGCAATAGAACCAGACAAGGCACACAGAAAGAGAAACCCAAGAAAGAGAAAACGGGAAAAGAGAGAAAAATGAGAGGCTATCACTGCAGCCCCAAGGAACCTCGTCTCGCTTTCACGCTGCAGCAAGCCCACGCTGTACATGTGACACAACCAAGTCCAACGGCCCTGGCCAGGCCCCTGCCCTAAGGTACAATCGCCATCAGGGACACAGTTCAGAAGACTGTAACTTCAGGAAACAAGTAACTTCAGGAGAAACTCTGTGAGCACTTTCGTCCTTAGCACCTTTCCTGACCTAGAGCAATGACTGAGTAAAGGGCGCCAGCACTTGGCAATGCCTGGGTAACATGCAGTAGTCATGGCGGGGGGGGGGGGGGACAACAGGTGGGGTGCAAGCAGCACGCAGCAGGTGGAGGCCAGCGACGCTGCTACACAGCCTGTGCCTATGGACAGGCCAGCGCCACTAGAGCCCACCCGCCGGCGGCGCTGAGGCCGAGAGGCCCTGTCCTGCCATAGACTGGCTGCTGCCACCTGTGCTCTGAACCTCCTGCTCCGCGAGGATGGCCCAAGGGCCCTGCAGTGCTGACTTCTTCCCACAGCCTCGCGTGCGCTCATCAGGCACCTGCAGCAGCCTCTGCCCTTATGTCAGTGGTCTCAGCCACTTCCTGGATCTAACTCAGGGCCTAAGGGAGGTCCCGGGATCTGATCCCAAGGCGCGGAAGCAACGCTGCAGCACTCTGACTACGCTGACGACTGATGCCGCCAACCCTACTCAGCCAAGAGCCACGCCTGCAGCGCCCCTGGGGCAGTGGTTGCGGCGTGCTGCGGCACAGACACTAAGTCCTGTGTACGTGCTCCTGCCAGAGGTGGCAAGGGAGCCCACAGTGGGCAGTCCCAAGGGAGGGCTACAAAGGACCCAAGGAGTCGCACTGAGCAGGCATCTCATCAACGTGGACCACTGCCGATCATCAGCGTGGGTGCCTGCACCCCATGTCTGCCCTCCCAGACATGGGGTTCCAAAGGCCAGAGGCCCCCAAAACAGGGGAAGGGCAGAGTGGGCAAAGCAGCCTTCCTGACCACAGGAAAACGAATGATAGCGGGGAGTGATGGCTCTTTCTCACATTCTCCAGGACCAGTACAGCTGCCCATGGACCTGACTCTCGAGTGTCAAAACCCTGCAGCCCCACCCCCATGGAGCGTTTCAGGATGTACCACTGATGAAAACCTTCAACATTTTACTCAAACCAAAATAATTCAACTTATTCAGATTATAGGTGTTAGTTCCCCTCAACCCCTAAGGGACCCTTTTGGTGCCACTGTTTTACCTTTTTTTTCATCAACCTACCTGAAGCCTGCTCACCTTTTCCACTCATCCTGGCACCTCTGGCCCACTTCTGCCTCCTGTCACAGTTCATGGAGATCAAATCAAATGATCGGAGGCTGGAAGAATTAAACAATTTTTTTACAGGCAATGCTTCTGGTCGCCAATAAGCAGACCCACAACACGGCACTCAGCCAAATGTCAGACTACTAATCATTCAGACGTCCACGGGTCAGAACTCTGAGACAGCGTAGACGTAGCCTTTCTTCTTTCTGCCACCTAATGACACAAATGTGACACAGCAGCCACATCTGCAACGCCTCTGGTGGCAGTTTACAGTGAAGGTTAGGCCCCTGAAGAGCGAGCTTTTCTCTATTACCTGGATGCAATACGTGGCCAGTTCTCGTGGTCATTTGGAATAGGAGTGTCTTTGCAAACAAGTTATAAACGGGACACTGGCTTTGGGGACCCGCTCCTGCACCAACACATCTACTCACCCGAGAAGCTGATGTCCCTTTACAGGCGCTTCATTTCCAGCAGGAAACTTCCTCCCTGTAGGAAAGAGAAAGACCAGGCTTTACACAAATCCCAAGTCCACCGAGGACCAGGCCACACAGAACGGTGGTCCGCTACATGTGGTCTCAGGAAGACAGACCAAAGCGGTAACTGCCGCAGTGCCTTCTCCTCTGAGGGGGCTTCTGACGAGGGTCACCCCAGGAAACCCCTCGCTCCTTGCTCCCCTGGGTGTATGGTAAAGGTTACACCACTGCAGCGCCCCGTGATTAGAGGCAGACACCCCCGGTGCCCAAGCCCTGGACCGCAAAGTCATCACCCCCTGTGTGTCCGCACGGCACGGCCGGGCTCCACCAGCAGCGCTCCAAGGAGTATTACTAGACCCACTAAAGCGGAAGCACCTCACATGTAGGGAGTTTAAATAAAAAAGATGCCCAGAAATAGAGTGACTTTCTTGAAGTCCCAAGTAGTGAAAGCAGGTGCCAAGGGCCCTTCCCCTTGAGTGTCACTCTGCAAGCCCTGCGGATGAATGGGGGGGAGCGGGGAACCCGATCTGAAACTTCCAGATTCACCCCTGGGGCAACTGCGTCACCGCCTGTCCGAGCGTCACAGCTGGGGAAGTGAGGGGGCCCTGACGAGACGGTGCAGCTGATGGGGGTAGGGGGCGGCTCCCTTCCCACTCCTGGCCCCACAAAGCAGGGAAGCCCCGAATCGGCCAGCACCCCTGGACCGCGCAGACCAAGTCCGCGGGAACCGAAACAGGAGGTGCCGTCCTCGTCCTCCCGCCCCGACTTGTCCGGCAGGCAGGACAGCGGCACGCCGGGGAGCGCCGGGGCCGAGTGCTGGGCAGAGTTGCCCGCGCCGTCAGGACGCCCGCGGGGGCTTGGCTTAGTGCTTAAGGACCCCGCGCCACACGCGGCCGAGCGATGCGGCGCGGGGGACTCAGGGCGCACCGGAAGGCAGAGCCCCCGGCCCGGCCGCAGCACGAGGGGGGGGCTCGGGGATGGCCTGGGGGTCCCCTACCGGGGCACCGGGGCTGCAGCTCACGCCCCTTCCCCGGGGCTCCGGCCCGCAAACACGGCGCTCACCGCAGCCTCCTCAGCAACCCGGAGAGGACGAGCCCGGCGCGCCGCGCCTTTTATAGCCCGTACGGCGGCCCGCGCGGGCCAAGCCGCGCGGCTCCGCGCCCCGCCCCAGCCGCCGCAGCGCCGCCTAGCGGAGCCTCCGGGCCTCTGCCCCCGCGGCCCTGCGCCCCTCCCTCGGCCTCCCCCGGCCTCCCCGGCCCCCCAGCTTCTCCAGCGGGGCCTGCTGCTCCCTGCCCGCCTCGGCGGCCCAAAGGAGGGCTGAGGCTCTGGAATGCAGGAGGCTCGCTCAGGCCAGAGCCCCTGAGACACCGGGGGGCGGGACGCGCGAGTTGTGGGGATGGGGTGGGCCCAGGACCCCCATATTCCGAGGAACGGGTGGTGACCTCTGATTGTCCGAGTCCCAGGGGTCGGTCCTGAGCCTTGTCTTTACCTTCCTCCCTCCCTCCCTGAGCCTTAAATGCCATCTCCACCCCAGGGCCCCCCACGTTCCTCATACGCGGCTCACCCCCTCTCCGAGGTCACATGCCTCGCGCGCCGTCGCAGCATCTCCACCTCGACAGAAGCATGACTTTGGAGACCCCTCCCCACTATAAACAAAGGCTGCTCGCCCAGTGTCCCCCACCGTAGTATGGGACACCCCCATTCATCCAAACCTGGGGGTCCCCCTGGGCTCCCCACCCCCTTCCTCCGGAAGGCACCCCGCTCCCTGCCCAGCCTCTGCTCTGCCCTCCCTGCCCCTCTCCGCTGGCCCCTGCTGAGACCAGCGCTGCCGCCACCACCTGCAAGCTCTGGTTTTCAAGTCCCCTCCCAGCCCGGGGCAGCGATGGGGCAAGCGGCCCGGGACTCTGCGACCCGGCCACCGAGGCTCTGCTCGGCAGCCCCTGCTCGGCAGCCCTGCACGTTCCTCTTCTCCGCCACGCCTCGTCGCCTCGCCGTGGGGTCAGCAGCGTGGGGTCGCCATCCCTCTTTCGTCCAGTTGAGGAGTCGGGAGCCCTGTCCAAGCTGCCTGCACCCCCGCCCCTCCCTCCACCACTGATCGGGGCCCGGCCTCTGGGCCTTCCTGTGGGTGGTGGGGACCCCAGCTGGGTGGAGCCCTTGGGTAGAGAGAGGGTCCAGGTGGCGCGGGGGCCTGGCTGAGTGGCTCCTGCCTGGCCTAGTTCCACTGGTGTTTCTCTCTCCAGTGGGCCCCAGCCATGCCAGATCTCCCTCTTCCCAAGTAACACATCAGGAATTTCTGCCTGCAGGGAAAGCTTTCTTTTTTTTTTAAAGATTTATTTATTTATTTTTATTTCTCTCCCCTCCCCCACTGCAGTTGTCTGCTCTCTGTGTCCATTCACTGTGTGTTCTTCTGTGACCGCTTCTATCCTTATCAGCAGCACCGGGAATCTGTGTTTCTTTTTGTTGCGTCATCTTGTTGTGTCAGCTCTCCGTGTGTGCGGTGCCATTCCTGGGCAGGCTGCAATTTCTTTCGCACTGGGCGGCTCTCCTTACGGGGCACACTCCTTGTGTGGGGGGCTCCCCTGTGCAGGGGGACACCCCTGCGTGGCAGGGCACTCCTTGCGCGCATCAGCACTGTGCATGGGCCAGCTCCCCACAGGTCAAGGAGGCCTGGGGTTTGAACCGAGGACCTCCCATGTGGTAGACAGATGTCCTAACCACTAGGCCAAGTCTGCTTCCCTGGGGAACTCTTTCTTAATCCATTCAGGAATGGGACCTCCGAGGTGCCACCTCTGACAGGCGGTAGGGGCTGCCCACAGCACTGGGCAGATGCCTGCTTCCTCTTGTACATGGCAGCTTCTGCGGCAAGGTCTCAGGAAGTTTCCAGCATGAACTCACTAGGCCCAGATACTTTCCATAAGCCACGTGGGGTGCGAGCCATCGCTCATGAGCGCCGTGATGAGAATCCAAAGCTGTGGTTAACAGCGACTGCTGTGGGGGTAGAGCGGGGAGACGCAGAATTCGGACTCTTCCTCCCCCATCTAGCCATTTGGACCCAAGACGGGCCAGCCCCTTTGGCCGCTGGCCCCTGGGAGTCTCCTGGCGAAGGCAGGTGCTCTCTCCCCGTGGAGGTGCTCTGTTCCCGTGGAGGTGCTCTGGCTTCGCGAGGACAGACAGGGATGATCTCCACCCCATCCACCCAACAGCCTGGAGAAAAGCATGCCCCGGAAAGAAGGACCAGCATGGAAGCCGAGACCTGCCCGTTACGCCAGCCCGTCAGCCCCTCCTGCAACAGCTCAGCTGCAACCACTGAGTTTGATTACCAGGGGTCTCTTCCCCAAAAGCTGCCCCCACTTAATGTAAAAGACAGCAGTAAAGGAAGAAAAGAACAGGGAAGTGGATTTGGTCCAGCAGTTAGGGCGTCCATCTACCACATGGGAAGTCTGCGGTTCAAACCCCGGGCCTCCTTGACCCGTGTGGAGCTGGCCCATGCACAGTGCTGATGCGCGCAAGGACTGCTGTGCCACGCATGGGTGTCCCCGCGTAGGGGAGCCCCACGTGCAAGGAGTGCACCCTGTAAAGAGAGCCGCCCAGCACAAAGGAAAGTGCAGCCTGCCCAGGAATGGTGCCGCACACACGGAGAGTGGACACAACAAGATGACGCAACAAAAAGAAACACAGATTCCTGTGCCACTGACAACAACAGAAGCGGACAAGGAAGACACAGCAAATAGACACAGAGAACAGACAACCGGGGTGGCGGGGGAAGGGGAGAGAAATAAATAAATAAATAAATCTTTAAAAAAAAAAAAGGAGTGATTGTCAGACTGGATTAAAAAACAACAAGATCCCACTATTTACTGTCTATAGGAGACACATTTTAGAATCAAAGATAAAATAGATTGACAGTGCAACAGTGGCAAAGAGCAGCCATAAAAAAAGCTGGAGTGGCTAAACTAATATCAGATAAAATGTACTTTCAAGCAAAAAATATATATATTTTTTATTTTATTTATCATCCCCCACCCCACCCTACCCCATCCCCCATTGTTTGCACTCACTGCTCTGAGCCCTCCACGGTGGCGCTGGCCAGCTGCCTTCACCAGGAGGCCCCAGGAATCGAACCTGAGGCCTCCCGTACGGTAGATGGGCGCCCAATCACCTGAGCCACATCTGCTTCCCCCAGAAATATTACTAGAGATAAAGAGGGTCATTTTATGATGGTAGAAATGTCAACCCACCAGGAAGATATAACAATTATAAACATATATACACAATAACAGAGCACCAAATTATATTATGTCAAAATTGACAGAAATGAAAGGAAAAACAGTTTAATTCAACAATAGTTGAAGACTGTGGTAACACCACTCTCAATAATGAATAGAACAGCTAGAAGCTCACCAAGAACATAAGAGGCTTGAGCAACACACTGAACCAACAACAGCAGACTATACGTTATTCTCAAGTGCACGTGCAGCCTTCTCCAGGATAGACCATATGCTAGGCCATAAAGCAAATCTTTGATAAATTTAAAAAGATAGAAACAGTACAAAGTATGTTCTCTGACCACAATGGAGTGATATTAGAAATTAATAACAAAAAAAAATTTTTGTTGAATGCACAAATATATGGAAATAAATCAAATCTCTCCTAAATAACCAATGGGTCAAAGAAGACATCAAAAGGGAAACTGAGCAATACTTGGTAATGAATGAAAATTGAGACACAAGATACCAAAATTATGGGAGGTAGCTAAGCTTAGAGAGAAACCTATAGCTGTAAATGCCAACATTAAGGAAGAAAAAAGATTGCAATTGATAATCTAACTTTCTACCTTAAGACACTGGAAAAAGAAAACTAGAGCAAGCAAAGGGGAGGAAACAATAAAGATTACAGCAGACATGAATTAAACAGACTAGCAAATCAATAGGAAAAAAATCAATGATTAACAAAAGCTTGACCTTCAAAAAAATCAACAAAATAGATGAACCTTTAGCTAGATTGACCAAGGAGGGGGAAAAAAAAGAAACAGAGAGAGAGAAAGAAGGTTCAAATCAAATTACTAGAATCAGAAATGGCAGAGGGGATGGAACCACCACCCTTACAGTTATAAAAAGGATGACAAGGGAATGAAATAAACAGTTGTATTACAATAAATTAGACAACTTAGGTGAAAAGGACAAATTCCTAGAAAGACACAAACTACCATAACTAACTCAAGGAGAACTAGACAATATGAATTAGACTTGCAACAAGGGAAGAGCTGCATCAAAAAATCACCCATAAGTAAAAAGTCCAAGACCTGAAAGCTTCCCTGCTGAGTTCCTCCAAACATTTAAAGAAAAATTAAGACCAGTTCTTCACGAACTCTGCCAAAAAGCTGAGGAGGAGGGAACTGTGGTAGAGTGAATCATATCCCCCCTGAAAAAGTTCTTAATTCACATTCCTGTGGGCATGAACCCGTGTGCAAATAGGGCCCATTGAAGATGCATTATCAGCTCCCGCTATGTGCTCGCGTGGAGCAGGCTCTTCTAAGACCCTACAGGGGTGGCCAAACCGAATCAGGGTGGGCTCCACCACGACTGGAGGCCTTAGAGAGCCAGGGGGGGACCAAGGTATCTCCACGCCTGAGGGCCGCCTCACCTGTTGAAGTTTGCTAAGCGCTGTCAAAAGCAATATACAGAAATGGGCTGGCTTTTACCTGGGGGGTCTCTTTGCTTACCAGCTTGCAGTTCCAAGGCTGAGAAAAGTGTCCAATCAAGGCATCAGTGGAGCTTTCTCCCCAAGACCGGCTGCCTCTGCCAGGCTCTGCCCTCTCCTCCGGGCGCCGTAGCGGTCAGCTTCGGGCTGCTCCTCCTGGGGCTTCCTCTCTCCCTGTTCCGCTGATTTCAGCTTCCTGCTCTCGTGGCTTTCGCTCTCAGCTTCTGGGGCCCCTCTCCGAGCTCCCGCCTGCCTCTGCGTATTCATCCCATTTATAAAGGACCCCAATAAGAGGACTAAGACCCACCTGGGCCACGCCCTATAGGAGTAGCCTAATCGAACGGCCCACCTACCATGGGTTCACCCGCACAGGAATGGATTAAAGTAAGAACGTGGTTTTCCGGGGTCCACAGAAGCCTCCAACGACCACACCGCCCTCCCCAGAACACCGCGGCATCCAGGGGGAAGCGCGGCCTTGGCCTGCCCGATCCTGGACTTGAAGGCTCCTGAGCCATACGCCAGCGAGTTCCTGCTGCTGAGTCAAGCGGTGCGTGGTGTTGGTCAGAGCAGCCCTGGCAGTCTAAGGCACACATGCCCAACTCCCTGTGTCCATCCTCATGCCGCCCCCCGTCGTCTACAAGGACCCTGGAGGCCAAGGGCTCCCAGCCACGATGCCTGCAGGCTGCCAGCCCCGGAGAACACCTGCCAGGTGAGGCTGCCCCGACCTTAACTTCTGGGCCCGCAGGGCAAGAAGCAGAGCCTGGCTCACATTCCCACCCCTGCCAGCTCCCTGCTCCCAGAAGGACCGCCCCCCAAAGCTGCCAGAGTCCAGGCTCTGCCCCGTGGGTTGTGTCTGGGGATGGAAGGCTGACTTCCCAGAAAGCAGGGGACGCTCTGGTGGCTGCTGAGCCGGGAACAGGGCAGCCCTTTGCAGCATCTCCCTTGGGCCTCCGCCACGTGGCCATATCCTGGGCCAGGGGCAATGACCATCCGTCACACAAGCTCTGAATCGAGCTGGAGGTTGCACCTCAGAGCCCCCTGTGTTACTCAACCAACGGGGTGCTGATGCAAAGTGCCAGAACTCTGTTGACTTTTATGAAGAGTATTTCTTTGGGGCAAAAACGTACAGTCCCAAGGTCATAAAGAGTTCACATCAGGGTTAGCTCCTTACCAAACTCTGTTGTCACATTTGAAGCAAGACGGCGGGCGACGTCTGCTCGGGTCCAGCCTTCCTCTTCCCCTTAAGGCTCCGTGGTCCCGGCTTCTTCCCATCTCAGCTGTCGGCTGGGGGCGCATCTCTCAAGGCTTCTCAGCTGCTCTCTTCTCTTCGGCTGTGGACTGTCAGGCTCATCTCTCTTCCCCGGGCCTCCGTGTCTGTGGAGCTGTCTCTCTTCCTCAGTGTTCTTCTCTGTGTATCTACTTCTGTGTTCTTGATTGATCATCTGTTTATATAACCCACCAAGGGGATGTGGTCGAATCAAAGGCCTAATCTTAATACAAATTAATCAAAGACATCTCGGCTGAATCAAAGACAATCAAAGGCACTCAGCACTCCTTCAGTTGTTGTTTTTAATTGTTTCCACTATGAAAATATCCAAACATTTTTATGTACCCTGGACATATGCCCTGGAGAACTCCCTGCCAACCATGTGTCCCCCGTCAATAACATCCCACACCAGTATTCCTCCCCTGCCATTGTTGAACCTCTCTGTGATCCAAAACTTCCTGAAAAGTGAAGCCCAATATATTGCCAGGTTCCCTTAATAGTAAAATGGAATATAGCGATGAGTTAAAGGTTAGATATAGAATACATATTAATTTGGAAAAATTCTACATCCTATCTTTTTCTTTTCTTTTTTCTAATTATTAAGCTTATCTTTACAAGAGTCTTAGATCACAGTAATTCATATATACAATATACAGTACTCCCACATATCCAACATAAAACCTTTTCCCTTCCACAGCAATAATCTTTTTACATCTTCATACTATATTTACTGAAACTGATGTACAGATATTGAGACAATAGCTTTCAAACAAGGTAACATTTGTGTTTACATTGTGGTTTATATTTTAGACTATACAATTTTCTAAATTTTTAGTTATCTTATGTTTTACATTATGATTTACATTTTAGCCTATCAGCCCCTATATATTTTTGGTGTGATTTTACATGTCTTATATCCATCCTTGCATAAGGTAGTGGAACATTTCTATTGCCCACACAGTTGCATTGATTCCATCTATTCAATACCTCTTTCCCCCTCCCCTCAGGGCCCACAGTGACAGTCAATCTTCATTGCTTGAAGGGCCATGTTCAGAGATACTTGCAACAGTGTTGAGGGCTTGACATGCTCAACTGCCCTAATGCCCTGGGAGCCACCATTTCTCTTGAGAGATACAATTCCCTCTATTTGAGGGCATCAGTCCTCCCTAGGATGTGGGTATACCTTCACTCTCATTATATGGGTCTCTACACAATGATATAACCTACTCTGGCAAAAGAGCATTCACATATTCCCTAGAAGTCTGTCCTGCATCAGATTATCCCCTTTAAGCATCTTAAACAGGTAACTTTCCTTATTTATATTTTTTAAAAGGTTTTCTCAGCATTATACTCTCAACAAAATACCTGACAATCTCCTATGTTCATATGTTGCCCCACCTCCCCCCAGTTTCTTGGGCAATATTACCCATCCTCCCTTCCCTAGCCCCCCTCAAGCCCGCAAAGCCCCACCCAAAGGTAACCCTATGCCCCCAGCGAGGGGAGCTCTATCACAGTCCCTAAAGGAACAGCAACAATCCCCCAAGTGCAACAGCAAAGACCAAAAAAGAATGAAGGTCCAACAATGAGCCCCTGATACTAATGACTATGCTTGTGAGCCTGTGCACCTGAAATAAGAACAAGGCCTAGAGCAGCAGTGTGCCTAAGAGTTACCTCCTGACAGCCTCCATGTTGCTCAAATGTGGCCAGTCTTGAAGCCAAACTCAGCATGTAAATGTGTTGCCTTCCCCCCAGTGTGGGACATGACTCCTGGGGATGAGCCTCCCTGGCACTGAGGGATTACTACCAAGTACCAGCTGATGATGTAACTAGAAAATGACCCTCAATAAAAGGGTCAACTCGGACCAGCAGAATATCTCAGTCTACATATAATACCAGGAGTTAAAAATGCTTTTTGACCTGAATCAAGGGGGAAATGGAAAGGACAAATGAGTTTATATGGCTATGAGTCTCCAAAAAAAACTGGGAGGTTATCAGAGGGGTCGCCCTTATGCACACCTCAGCAGAGTCCCAGAGACAGATAAAGTAGATACAACCCCGGGTATTGGTTCTTCTGAGGGTTACAGAGACCCACAGGTTCTATGGTCATGGCAGATGGAGTTCAGTGCCATGTCAGTTGGCCCTACTTTGGAGTTTGTGTTTCTGTGTGATGGAGCTGGACTCAGATGTGATCTTTGTCCACAAGCCTCTCCTATTACTTTTACTGGAACTGTAGTTGGTGCTGGGGTTTAGTGTATACTCAGGGGACCTGAATCTCTGGACTGACCATGTGATAACCAGGCCCTGAGCCTCAACAGACTTGCAGCTCCTACCCTCTGGTTTATTGGACTTACCCCACTCAGCTAACATGGAGGTGAAGAAGGTCAACCACCACACCAGGGAGCCAAGAGTGCCTACAGCTGAAGGCAGGAGAATTGCATCCAGCATCCAAGTGGAATCTAAGCCCCCTCTTGATATAGATGTGGAGTGGACACAACCAATCCAAGGTCCACAGAATGGAGGAATAGAATATAGATTAGAGTGAACTTGCTGATATTCTATTCATAAACTATTGTGATTAGTAATCAAAGAAAATGTGGCATTGATGAGGAGAAAGTGGCCATGGTAGCTGCTGGGTGTGGGGAATGGGAGGAAGAGACGAGATGTGGAGGCGTTTTCGGGACTTGGAGTTGTCCTGGGTGGTGCTGCAGGGACAGTTACCGGACATTGTATGTCCTCCCATAGCACACTGGGTGGACTGGGGGAGAGTGTGGGCTATGGTGTGGACCATTGACCATGAGGTGCAGCGATGCTCAGAGATGTATTCACCAAATGCAATGAATGTCTCATGATGATGGGGGAGAATGTTGCTATGGGAGGAGGAGGGGGGTGAAGGGGGTGGGGGGGTTTATGGGGACCTCATATTTTTTTAATGTAATATTTGAAAAATGAATAAAGCCAAAAAAAAAAACAACAAAGACAATCAAAGGCTATCCCCCCCAGAGGAACACACTGGCTTACAAACATAGTCTCTTATCTCTTTTTGGAATTCATAAGCAATCTCAGTCTGCCACAGCCCCCTTGCCCGCACAACTCCCGACAGCCCCCAGAAAGGCCCAGAAGGCTAGTCCCTGCTCTAGGAAGCTGGAGCTGACTCAGGAGATCCAGGAGGGCCTTGTAGCTGTAGCAAAATCAAAGAGACAGACAGACAGACAGCCCGAGGCCCCAGCAGAGGCCGAGAGAGGAGTCGAGAGAACTAAAGAGGGAAGGGGAGACCCCGAGCTGGAGGTAGAGGCAAGGACGCTGGCGGCTGCGGCAGCCCCTGGGGCAAAGGCGGGGGCTGTCCTGCCTCCCTCCCCGACCACGCCCTCTCCAGAGCCCCACTCCCTCCAGCCTCCTGGGGCTCACCCGCCTGCCATCCGGGCGCCGCCCTCGTCTCCATGCCGCTTAGAGCATTTCGCTCCACCGCACTGACTGCACCCTGCGGTATACTGTATTCAGTCTGCAGGCTGTGCCCTGGCCTGCGCCCTCGCCCCGCGGAGGCCCCCACCCTGCCGCCCGCCTGTGACTGCGGGCAGCACCTCTCCCTCCACCGGGTGAAGAGGACACCGTGGGCTTCTGGGGGACCCCTACACCGTCTTCCACTGGGGGAACCAGCCTCCGGTGTCAGTGCCTCTGCCCACGGGGGGGTCCCTGGGGGGGGCTCGCCTCGGCTGCCCGGGCAGGGGGACTTCCTCATATCCACCCTCTGGCCCAGACGCCGTCCTCGTCCCCAGGTTGTTCTCTGCCTTGAGCCCTGGCCTGGCTTACCCGCTTAGAGCCCGTACCCCAAATCGCCCAGCAGGTGGGAGGGCCCGAGGAACTGCCGCAGGGAGCCCGGGGGTCGGAGGTGACCCACCCAGTGGCCCACGCAGGCCTGTGAGGTGCCCCTGGCTGGAGCGTGTCATGGGTGGGGGGCTCGAGGTGGGCGAGGGGGCAGGGCCGCCGCCCTGGGGACCGAGGAAGGAGCCAGGCCCGCGCCGTGGCGCCTCACGTGGTGGCATCCCCAGGCCGCTCGCTGCGTGCCCCCAGCTGTCCGGGGCCTCCCGCTCATCCTCGGGGGGGTCACCGTCCCCTCGGAGGTGCTTAGGCGCGTGGGCCCCAGCGCCACAGTGCACTCAGATGCACCCCAGCGGGGAGAGCCACCGGCCCCTAACGCCCACCCGGGCACCCACAGCACAGCGCGGGCCTTTGCACCAGCGGCCTGCCCCCCAGGCTCCCCTCCAGGCCCTACATTTCAGCGCCGGCAGGCTGGGACCCCGGCAGCCAGCTCGGGCGACGTCGGCCTGCCAGCTGGCCTGCAGCACCCTCTGCTCGCTCTCCCAAGGCAATGTGCGCCGCAGACACGTCAGCTGACACTTTCGGGAATTAAACTATAAGCTTTTGGCCAAAACAAAACCAACACATATTTTCACACAGTTTGTCCCCAAACGCAAAGCACTGATGTCATCTGGAGCGCAGCCGAGCGGCCGGCGAGCTGTCCACCCCCGCCAGGAGGAAAACAGCCACACTGGACCTCACGAAGCCTTGTGGGTGCACGCCCCCCCGCCCCCTGGAGGGTTTTAGGGGGCAGATCAGGGGCCCCGGGGGGCGATGCCGGCCTCACACAATTGCCTGACTAACGGCCTGGAAGCCCAGGAGAAGGTTTCTCCACTGGTTCCCCCGACTGATTCCAGATCCTTCTTTCATCCCAGCGAGAGGAGAGGGAGGGAAAGGAAAGCAGGGACAGCCTGGCTCTGACAGCCGAGCCTCTCCAGGCACCTGTGGCACTGCCTGGAGGTATTTTTGGCGGCCCCAGCTGCAGGGGGTTCTGGTAGCACCGAGAGCTCAGAGGCTGCGGACACCGCGAAACGTCCCACAAAGCACGGGGCTGCCCAGGTCATCAGCTCCAGGCACACAGGCGTCTCCAGGGCAGCCTGTGGGGATGGGTCACTCTGGCCCCAGAGCGAGGCGAGGAGAAGGAAGACGCTGGAAGGCAGGGCGCCGCTGGCTCTGCCACGCAGACGCCACGTCCCCCTGCGCGGGCTTCATCGGGACGTCACGGAGACGACACCCCCTAGGCTCTGTCGGCCTGAGGGCAGTGCGGGGACAGTTCCAAGCTGGCGGGCACCAACTGCACAGATGACCACCGTGCCCCCAGCATCGACGTGCTGCCCACATGGCCAGCAGGACCGTCCCGGAGGAAGCAGTGGGCTCCAGAAGGAATGGACATCAGTGAATGGTGGGAGGAAGCTGGACAAGGGCACAGGGTGGTCTGGCCCGCCTCTGGCTGTCTGGGGTGGGTGAGCCAATTCCGCCTTTGGAACCGGGTGGAGGGGCCAGCCGGTGAGCCCACCCCCTGCTCTGGTGCCTGCTTGTCCCTGCCGTGTGGACGTCCCCAAGCGGGGCAGGCGGCTCTCCATGATGGGGGTGCAGAGGCAAGGGGCCCCACTGCCTGATTGCTCCGAGCCCAGGCGCCAAGGAGGGGGGACTATGGCCTCTTCTCGATGACCCAGCACAGAGCCACACCGAGGGGCCCCAGGTGACCCACCTGGGACATCTCACTGTCTGGCCGTGGCCTCCCCAGCAGGTGGCACGCATTGGAAAGCCTCGCGCAGGCTGCCATGTGTTCCTGCCTCACCTGATTTGCCCAGGGCTGAGAGGCTGAGAGGCCGCTTCTGGTTTAGCTTCGTGGGCTGCGCAGAGCAGCGCCGTGAATGGTTTGCCTTAAACAATGGGGATCCGTTCACTTACGGTCAGATTCTGGGAGAACGTCCAAATCCAGGCAAGAGCAAGGTGACGCTTTCTCCCTGGATTAGTTAGCCAGAGAGGTGCTGATGCAAAATACCAGAGATGGGCTGGCTTTCATAAAGGGTATTTATTTGGGGTAGGAGCTCACAGATACCAGGCCACAAAGCATAAGCGACTTCCCTCACCAAAGTCTATTTGGAGCAAGGTGGCTGCCGACGTCTGCGAGGGCTCAGGCTTCCTGGGTTCCTACGCTCCTGGGCTTGCTCTTCTCTGGGTTCAAGGGTCCTTCCTTCCTGGGGCTGGCTGCTCTTTCCTTTGGGTGCTGACTTCCCAGGTCTTCGGCATCAAACTCTAACATCGGAAATCCCCAACTCTGTTCTTCTCCATGCCTTTTATCTGTGCCCAGGTACAGATCAGATTACAAGCATAATCCAATATTTCTTTTTGGAATTCATCTATTATATCAAACTGCTACACTCCCCAAAGACCAGAGCCAGCTACCCGCAAGGCACGTGGTGGCATCGGCTGGGCGCTCCCTTCTCCAGGTGTCCTGGCTGGAGCAGTTTGATGTTATTGATGAATTCCAAAAAGAAATATTGGATTCTGTTTGTAAACTGGTCTTTTCCTCTGGATGTATTAGAGTGCATTGGATCCAGAGGTTTTACTTTTACTTGTTTAAATAATGATTAAGGCTTTGATTGGGTCACATCAGTAGGATGTTGAGTTCCCACTCCCTTGGTGGGTGGGGACCCACAGAGAAACTGCACGGCGGAAATGGGAGTTTGGAGTTTTGAGCTGGAGCCTGGGAAGTGAACACACGGGAGAAGAACACAGAGGAATAGAGATGGCTCCTTAGACACAGCAGAAGCCCCAGGGAGAGAGACAGAGCCGTTCGCCTGATAATCTACAGCTGGCCTCGTGGAGCGAGCAGAGCAGCTGAGCCTGGAGAGAAACGGAGCCCAGGGAAGAGAGGAGCCCAGGAAGCCTGACCTCTTGGCAGCCGTCGGCAGCCGTCTTGCCCCAACATAGCAATAGACGTGGGTGAGGGAAGTAACTTATGCTTTATGGCCTGGTAACTTTAAGCTCCTACCCCAAATAAATACCCTTTATAAAAGCCAGCAGACTTCTATTTTGCATCAGCACCCCTTTGGCTAATACACTTGCTTTCTTGCTTCCGTGGCTCGCTCACTGTCTTTCTATGTACTCATCCCCTTTATAAAGGATCCAGTAAAAAATGAAGAGCCATCCTGAGTGAGGGGGCCACACCTTCACGAAGTCACCTTATCAAAATTTCCCACCTACAGTGGGTTTACCCTCACAGGAATGGATTAGATTTAAGAACGTGTTTTTCTGGGGTACTTACAGCTCAAATCACCATACCTTCTAACCTCCCACTCATAAGGTGTTTAGAAAACCCTCCCATGGAAGTGGGTGTAGCTCGGTGGTTGAGCGCCTGCTTCCCATGTATGAGGTCCCAGGTTCAATCCCTGGTACCTCCTAAAAAATAAATTAAAAAAAAAAGCTTCCATGAGCCCCCGCTCCACCCAGCCCTGCGCGCACTTCCGCGTCCTCCAGCCCATCCCACTGCAAAGTTCCTAAGTCTACCTTACAGCCCTCACGCTCATGGATGGAGAGAACACGGCATCAGAGTTTCAGCAAGGAACTATTAGGGCTTCACTTTTGATCCCTTTCAAAAGAGCTTGAGCCTGTCAGCACATTAATTACTCCCTATAATAGTAGTCAATTAGAACAAAATAAGTAGGAATACTTAAAATCTAGTGAGAAAAAATGTACCTGGAAGTCTACGTTGAAGCTTTGAAGAAAGCAGAAAGTTGAGCTTTTTGAGCTTCCTGTCAGTCGGGACAAAAGAGGGAAGCAGCTCAGGGCCATACATCTTATCCCATCAAATGAAGACTATAAATTCATTTGAGGAGGAAAATCTTTCTTTGTTTTCTTTTTGTCTTTATTTATTTAATTTTTAATGTTACATTCAAAAAATATGAGGTCCCCATAAACCCCCCCACCCCCCTCACCCCACTCCTCCCACAACAACCTCCTCCAAAATCATGGGACATTCATTGTACTTGGTGAATACATCTATGAGCACTGCTGCACCACATGGTCAATGGTCCACATTATAGTTTATGCTCTCCCCCAGTCCACCCAGTGGGGCTATGGGAGGACATACAATGTCCAGTAACTGTCCCCACAGCACCACCCAGGACAACTCCAAGTCCTGAAAATGCCCCACATCACATCTCTTCCTCCCACTCCCTACCCCCAGCAGCCACCATGGCCACTTTCTCCACACCAATGCTACATTTACTTCCATTACTAATCACAATAGTTCCAGAATAGAATATCAGTAAGTCCACTCCAATCCATACTTCACTCCTCCATTCTGTGGACCCTGGGATGGTTATGTCCACTCCACCTCTGTATCAAGAGGGGGCTTAGATTCCACTTGGATGCTGGATGCAATTCTCCTGCCTTCAGCTGTAGGCACTCTTGGCTCCCTGGTGTGGTGGTTGACCTTCTTCACCTCCATGTTACCTGAGTGGGGTAAGTCCAATAAACCAGAGGGTAGGAGCTGCAAGTCTGTTGAGGCTCAGGGCCTGGCTATCACATGGACAGTCCAGAGATTCAGGTCCCCTGAGTATACACTAAACCCCAGCACCAACTACAGTTCCAATAAAAGTAATAGGAGAGGCTTGTGGACAAAGATCACATCTGAGTCCAGCTCCATCACACAGAAACACAAACTCCAAAGTAGGGCCAACTGACATGGCACTGAACTCCACCTGCCATGACCATAGAACCTGTGGGTCTCTGTAGCCCTCAGAAGAACCAATACCTGGGGATGTATCTACTTTGGCTGTCTCTGGAAAATCTTTCTTGATGCTGAAATTTTGGAGGAAGATGCTCAACACTTGGTGTGGGGATGAGGTATAAACATGACTAAACTGGTAGAATCTGCCACATGCCACGGCCCTCCCTTTTTCCCCGGGCCCTCTGAGCGTCCCCCAGCCGGCCTCCGCAGGCCTTTTCTGGGAAGGGCACGCTGGTGAGGGCCTGGAAAACTGGACATTTTCCTCGCTCGAGCTCAGGAGGAGGACACCCTGCCTCTACCCGACCCCCGTCTTCTCGGATGCCTACCCTCCCCGCTCGGTGGGGGGAGGTCATGTGGACAATTCCCAAGATGCCAGTTTCCAGGCATGCCCTTGGCCACCCACTCAATTCGGGCCACATCCTGTCAACAAGGCCGTAAACCCTTCCGGGACCGACTCTGCCAGGCCCGGCTAAGGTGGGTGGGGTCCAGCCCTTGGCCGGGCGGGAGACGGGAGGGTCCCAGCCACGGCGCGGTAAGTCTGACTCCCGGCGCGTGGCCCTGCTGCGAGCCCGGCTCTGGGTTCCAGTCCCTGTTCCCTGGCTTTCCAGCTGGGGACTTTGGCAAGTCCCTCAGCCTCCCTGTGCCGCACTGTCCCCGTCTGTGAAATGAGGCTAGGCCAGGACCTAAGACCTCCACGTGCAGAGGCCGGGGCTGGGGCTCAGGGACACGAGGAGACAGAGCACATGAGGTTCCAGGGGCAGAGGAGGCAGGAGGGAGCGCGACAGTGAGACGGGCGGAGGGTGAAGTAATGCTCCTGGTGGGAAGTGACGATGGCTGCTCAGCACCGACAGGCACACTGCAAAGGGGATACCAGCAGAACGTTTAATGCAAACTAGAGGGTTGTAAGACTGAAAAATAAAAGCAAAAAAGAATTAAGACGAAGAATAGAGACGCAGCAGACTCGGGGGCGGGAGGAAGGCTCCTCCTCTTTCTCTGGCCCAGGCTGGAGCAGGGGCGCTGGGGCCTTGCAGGGCAGGGCCGGCTCGAGCTCGTCACTGACTCCCCAGAACAGGGTGCTGGAGCCCGGGCCGGCTCTGGGCCGGCTCCTGCCTGGCCCTGGTCTTGCTTCCTGCAGCTGGGAAGTCGGCTCCAAGTCCGCAGCCCTTCCTAGAACTGGCGCCAGATTCAGGGTGGCCTCGAGAAGTGGCCACGGAGTTGGCTCCAGCTCCAGGGCTGGCCCCAAAACTGGCCCAAAGCCAGAGGCGGAGGGGGTCCAGCTGGACAGGGGGGCTCCACCTGGAGGGGGTCCAGCTGGACAGGGGGGCTCCGCCCGGAGGGGGTTCTGCCCGGTGCTGCAGTTGGAGCAGGAGCCAAGCTGGTCACGCAGCGGCGCTGGGGCTGGCAGAGCAGAGCCCCTCCAGGGGCCTTGTCATAGGCAGAAAATATCCCCCAGCCTGTCAGATGACCGAGACCAAACCCACCTACCCAAATCGGGGAGCCTCCAGGACCGAGGTCTACCAGATGGCTCTCCTGGGGCTCCACTCGTGTTTGGCCCAGCAGTGGCCCTGGAGGGGCTGCCCTGGGCCTCCCCCAAGCCCCCCTCAGGCTCGCAGGCCCCACCCCAGTCCTCCCCACCCCTGGCTTGGCCTGCACGACTCCAGAAGCTCAAGCAGGACACGGACAGATGGGCCCTGCCGGCAGCTGTGAGCCCACAAGGCCCCTCTCCAGGCAGCCCTCAGGGCCAGAGGCGGGGCGTGCTCGGGTGAAAGACGGCCCCTCGGGGGTGGCCCCTGCCCGCTCCGAGGGGCCCGCACCCCAGCCCAGCTCCCTTTGCTCCTTTGCTCCTGGGGGAAGCCCCCAGACCTTGGCCCTAGTGGAAATCATCTGCTGTGGGGACGGGGTTCAGCCCAGCCCCTCCCAGCCACAGCCCCCCAAACGCTCCTGTGGTCTGTGGAGTGGGGTGCCTCTACCTGACCCACAGCCCACTCACATTTCCATTGGGCCCAGGGCTCCGCCATCCCCTTCAGCCACTAGAAGACACCTCCACAGCTGGAGGGGCCACGAGGGCCCCCGTCTAACGCGCTGTGCCCCCTCCCCGCTCGGGAGGTCTCTGGTCACCATCTGATGCCCTGACTAGAATGGAAGCCCAGGCAGCAGGGAGCTTTCTGATTTGTTCACTGTGTTGCTCACAGCCTGAGATGTGCCTGCACACAGTAGGTGCCCAATAAATATCTGTTGATTGCACGGACCTGACCAGAACCTGCCAAATACCTGTGTGCCCCGGGGGCCAGGCCAGACCCCGGGAGTGGGGTCTCACTGCTCCAGGCACAGGGGCCCCCTGGGTAGAATGTCAGGTCCCCCGCCCGGAAGGCAGGATGACTTTGTCCCGTCTACAGGGCCAGTAAGGGCGGGGCGGACACTTGGCCCCGGGCAGGAGGTGTGGGGGTGACCAGTCGGCCGCCCCTGGGGACCACGGGGCAGGTGCCCAGCCCCTCGCCGACCCTGCGTGGGGTTCCGCAGACGGTGCCACCAGCGGCCATCCCTCAGTGGCGCCCCCACCCGATGCTCTGCACCCCAGCTCAGGCCGGGCCTGCATGCTTAGGGGTGGGGGGCGAGCTAGCAGTGGGACGGGTGGGAAGGACGGAGGGGCAGGCGGCTCCGCCCAGCGCGGGCCTTCCCACCTGCTGTGCGTCCTGGTGGGGGGACTGCTTTTCAACCACGGGTACCTGGGGGCTCAGAGGAGCTGACCCCAAGGTCGCCTCCCAGCAGAGAAGGGCCCTGCCATGGCCACCTGCACCCAGCGGGCGGGGGCCCCTTGCTCTCCCCACACGCACCCCATCTGCCCCCCGGAGGTCCCTGGGCTGAGCGGCAGGGGTGGGCGGCTCCTCCTGGCCGGCCCTGGGGTCAGCCTGGAGGGGCAGGGGCAGGTGTGGGGTGACCCCAGTGGCCCACGGCCTCCTTTCCCTTCTGCGCAGAGGCTGTGGGACTCACATGGGTGAACCAGGAGCCCCTTTACCATGACAAGTTTGGGGTGCGCTGTGAAATGTGACGTTGCTGGGTCTCCATGGGGGTTTCCCCTGGCACCCCCTTTTCCCTGCCCTGGTCTTAGGAGGCACCGAGCCCACCACTGGGCAGCCTGGCCGAGTCCACCAGCCAAGGTCCCCCTGGGCTCCGCGGCCCCCGCTCCCCTGCCCTGTCCAGGGAAGAGGGCGGCTGGCACGGAGGGGAGGGGCCCGGGGCCTGGTAGCGCCATTGGCCTCTGAGCAGCGCGGGGAGCACCTGGGGGACCCCAGCCTCGCCAGGGTCGCCCCCTTGCAGTCAAGGCTGCAGCGAAGGCCGGGGTCCTGCCCCGGCACCGGGGAGTGGGCGCTCAGAGGGGCCAGGGAGGGGTGTGCCTGACGGCTGGGACCCACCCTCAGGCCTGCTCCTGAGCCCTGGGCCTGACCCGGGCCCCTGGGTGGGCTCAGGGCTGCTGCTCACCCGACAGGGCTTCAGCTGCGCCCCTGCGCCTCCCTGCACCCCCCTGCCCGGCCACCTTGAGCCCCAGCCTGCAGCTGACAGCAGAGGGGACATGAGGGGACGTCTGGGCTGCAGGGAGAATCACCTTCAACAGGAGCTAACCCCGGGTCCCCGGCACCCCATGGTCCCCTGGGGGCCGCCACTGCCCTGGCCCCGACTACGAAGCCCAGCACACGCCGGCCGGCCTGGGGCCGAGTTCCAGTCTCTCTCGCTACAGCAGCCCGCCTGTGTGCCGGGGCCCGGGCATCTTTGTCTTTGACAATAGGGACGAGTGTCTGGTGGGTCGTGTTCCCCAGATGTCAGCTCCGGGACAGGGAGCAGCGGCTCCGCAGCCCTGAGGGCTCTGCGCGCCCCTTCCCTCTGCGGGGACGACGCCCCTTGGGGTTCCCGACCCGGGAAGGCTGCTGACATCACGCTGTGGTTTCACTGACCAGTGTCCACCTTTGCATCTGAAACACACTCTTCAGTTTTGTGTCGGAAAGTGAGTTTTCAAGATCGCTCTGGCTATTCTGAGTCCCTTGCATTTCCATGTCATTTTTGGATTAGTGCATCAATTTCTGAAAAGAAAAAAAAAGCCACTGGGATTTTGGATTGGAACTGTATATCAACTTGGGGAAAATTACACGTTAACAATATGACGTCTCCACTCCATGAACGTGGGAGATTTTTTTTCAAGGTTTTCTTTCATTTTCCTTGTCAATTTTTGTAGTTTTCCATGTTTAGCAGTTCTTCTACTAAATTTCTTATGTTTCATTAACTTAATGCTATTCTACAACAAAATGTTTTACTTTCCTCCTCAGATTGTTGTTAGCATATAGAAAAAGTTGATTTTGTGTACCTTGTACCCCACAGCCGTGCTGAGCCCGTGTCCTGGTTTTGAATGCTTTTTTGCTGTTGGCTCTGGGTCTCCACACCCAAGTTCACGTCCTTCGTGGGTAGTTCTCTACCTTCCTTTCCGACCCGGAGGCCTGTATTTCATTTTCTTCTTAACTACCAGGCCAGAAGCCCCGGACCCAGCTGGAGAGGACTGGTGCAAGCGGACACTGCCCTGCTGTCCCGAGGGGCCGCTCAGACCACGACCATGCAGGGCCCCGCGGCTGTGGCCTTTCCAGAAGCCTCCGTCAGGCCGCAGGACCCCCGCCCATCCCTGGGTCCTTGGCGTTCTTATCACAGAGGGCTGTGGATTTTGTCAACTGCTTTTCTGCACCTGTTGAAAACCAGCTTTAGAGCCATTAAAAAAAAACCCCGTCCTTCTCTCCCCGCCTCTCTCGCACACACACAACCTCCCTGAAAGCAAACAGGACTTCAAGTGGCAAAGACGTGCTGAACGACGTCCAGATGGCCGCCTCCTGGACCAGCCGCCCCTGCTCCTGGCTGCCGTGTGCCTGCGGCCACCCCTCCCGGGTGGCCCCGCTTACCTGTGACACGCACACACCGCAACGCTCCTCCCCTTCCTTTAGAAATGCGGTTTGAAGCAAACCGACTCTGGAACCACAGGTGGACTCAAGCTCAGTTCCAGCAAAACAGCTTCTGGTACCAGGAGGGAGGGGTGCTGCAAATACCAAAAATGTGGCACCAGCTTTGGAGAGGGGTAGCGAGTAGCGGCTGGAGGCCTCGCTGGCTTTGGAGAGGTAGTGAGGTGGAAACACTGACGCTGGCGGTGCTTCTGATGAGGCCTTAAGACAATGTGTTCTTGGAAACCGGGGGAAAGGTGACCCTTGATTTAAGGTGACAGAGAACTTGGCAAATTCGAGTTGATGTTGGATGGAAGGCAGAATGTGAGCACTGAACTTGGATATTTAGTTGAGATTTCCAGCCAAGTGTCCAAGTGCAGCCTGGCTTTTCCTTGCTGCTTGTAGTAAAATGCAAGAGGAAAGGGATAAGCTAACTCCAGGGCACAGGAAACCAGAAATAGATGGCTGGGAAGACTTGGAGTTTCTGGAAAGTGAGTCCCCAGAGAATGGGGCCCCATGTGAAGATACAGCTGAGCACAGAACTAGTCAGCAGTTTCCGTGGAGGTGGTGTTTAGAAAGGCACTTAGTTACCTAAGGTTCGTAGGAAGTTATTTTGTCTGATGGTTTGGACCCACGCACGACATGCAAAACTTACATGGTTTTTGGCAAGATCTTTATGAAGAAAACCACTGTCAGCTCAAAGTAAAAGGAACAGAGAAGGGACACACTGAAGGAAAAACCACTTACGTGGCAGACCCTGGAAGCTGAGGTCTGAAGACAGCTTCTCGGGCTAGGAGAGCAGGCTCACCTCGATCTGTGGAACAGGCGAGTCGGCCCCAGGGCTTGGAGAGGGTGTGCCTTCCGCCCCGTTGTTCAGGAAGGGTGCTGGCACCCCAATGCCTGGAGAGGATGGAGCCTGGGCCTCGGGGCTGGGGGAAAGCGTGGCCTCTGAGCAAGCACTTGGGAAGGGCAGGGCTGCGGCTCCACGATGCCTAGAGGACCAACCGTTGTCCCGCAGGTGACTCAGGCCTTGGAGCCGGCCCTGCTGGTCTCAGCATCGCTCGGGACCTCCACGCCGTTTTCCTGCCCTTTTCTCCCCATGGGAACGGGAGTGTTTATCCTACGCTGTCTCTCCCGTCAATGGAGGCAGGCCACTCCTCCAGGGCTCCTGGGTCCACAGCGGGGAACGGCGCCCAGGACAGACCACACACCCACACGGGGTTCTGATGAGTGTTGTAGTTTGCTAAATGCTGCCAGGGCAATATACCGAAATGGGTTGACTTTTACAACGGGGATTAACTCAGAACCTCACAGTTCTGAGGCTGAGAAGCGTCCCACTCAAGGCATCGGGGGGGCTCTCCCTGCAGACACGGCTGCTGGCGGGCGACCCTAGCCTGTCACGCGGCAAGGCACAGCGATTCTGCCGGGCTCTGCTGCTTTCTGGAGCTCCTTCCACGGCTTCTCCCTTCCGGGTTCCAGAGATTTCCGCTTTTGCTGCCGTGGCTCTCGCTCAGCTCCGGTGGGCTCCTCTGAGCTCCCGAGTCTTCTCTCTCCATCTCCTCCCACTGATAAAGGACTCTGGAAGAGGGTGGAGACCCACGTGGGCCAGGCCTACTGAAGGAACCCACCGGGCCCTCGGCTGAAGTGCCTGCCCCAGAGGGCCCCGCCTGCCGGTTCCCTCCCGCAGGCCAGGTCTAAAGACAGGATCTTCCGGGTCCAGTCTCGCATTACCCCAGCGAGGCTCTGCGCGCTACCCCAGCGAGGCTCTGCACCGAGCCTTGTTTCTGAAATGGCTTCAGGCTCCTGGAGCACAATGGAACGAACGTATTCTGCATACAGAGGCGCCTGCCTTCATCTGGAGTCCAGAGGGTGGAAGGTGACTTGAATGTACCCAGAAAAAGCGTCCTTAAACCACCCCCTCCTGAGAGTGCACCCGCCATCTGTAGGGCCTGCCGGTGAGGCTAAGGCGTCCCACTCAGGCAGGGTGGGTCTTAATCCTGTTATTGGGGTCTTTTATAAGCAGAATGAAAATTCAACAGAAAGCCAGGGAAGCAAGAACCCAAAATCAACAAACCTTGGCAGAGAAAGGAGACCCGCGGGCGCCTCCAGGTGCCTCGCCACGCGGCAGAGGCGGCAGGCTGGCTGGCACCAGCCCAGAACGCCACAGTCTTAGGGAGAAAGCGTCACCTTGGTGATGCCCTGACGTGGACATTTTCCTGCCTAAAAACTCAGAGCCAGCACATCCCCATTATTTAAGACGAACCATTTTTTTTTTTTAGGTTTATTTATTTCTAATCCTAATCTTGTTTCTAGAATAAATTTTGAACCAAATAGCTATTTAGAACCATAACTCCAGGTTAGAAAATTTCCTCGGCACGTCAGTGACCCGCTTTACAGAATGAATTATCCTCCACACCCAAGGTGGGCTCCAGCCCTCACCCAGGCCAGGCCAGCTGGGCAGGGCCACCTTTGCTGAAGCCCCAGGGAGTCCTAGGGGAGCTGGGTCCCTCCACGGGAGTTCTGGATCCCCACAGCGTCAGCAAAGTCCACTCCTGTGACCCCGTGTACACGGGCGAGGGAGAAGCTGCACCCCCAACTCGGGATCCCCAGTGCTGGCCCCCTCCCCAGCCCTGCCAGCTCCGGGGTCTTTCCTGCCTGTGGGGAGCCTGAGCCGGGCCTGGCTCGCCATCCCTGGGTCTCAGGGACAACGGGGAGAGGACGCTCACGGCACATGTGAACACACTGCGCCCTCATGGTAAGCTCGTGAGTCAAGGACGATGGCACCCAGGCCGGGGACTCGAGGACGCCCCCCCCCAGGTCAGGCAGCCGGGGGACCACCGCATGCCCGAGGACGGAGAGGGCGGCACGGGCGGGAAGCACGGGGCTGGCGGGGCGTGCGGGGACCTCAGGCGAGGCCGGCCCGCTCCAGGTCCTGGGGCAGGATGCGGCCCTTCTTGCGGGCCTTCTCCATCCGCCGCTCGGCCCTGGCCGCCTTCTTCCTGCGCAGGTTCTGCCGCCGCTTGTCCTGGCGCTGCTGCATCTTCTCCACGACCTGCGCCGTGCGCTTCTCCCACTTGCGCTGCCGCTGTGCCCGCCGCTTCTCCTTGCGTCGCAGCGCTTCCTGCAGCAGGTGCTCATCGTCACGGATGCGCACGCCCTCGGCCTTGTACAGCAGGTTGGTCCACTGCATCTTGCGCTCGAGCTCCTGCGCCCGGCCCGCGTCCTGCTCCCGCAGCTCCTCCACCTGGCTCTGCCGCGCCTGCAGGCGCTCCAGCAGCTGCCGGTAGTTCTTGCCGGTCAGAGGCGTCAGGTTCCCCTTCACCTGCTGCCTCTTCTCCTTCTTCCGCTGGGCCGTGCTGGCCGCCGCCTCCACTCCCACCTCTACCTGGACAACACAGGGGCAGCCGCAGGCCATCAGCACCTGCCCTGGCCAACCCCTTCATCCTCCCCCGTCTTCCAGTTCCTCCCACTGTGCAGAGGTGGACGGGGGCCGAGGGGAAGCGCGGCCCCCAGCTTCCGCTCACCTTACTGAACAGCAGGCCCGCCGGTTCCTGTAGCTCCTTGCCAGGCTGCTCCGGGGGCGGCACGGCGGCCTCCGCCCCCTTCTGGGTGCCCGCAGCCTTCTCCCTGGCTCTCAGCTCCTTCCGCTTCCTCTTCTTCCGGTCCCGCTCCTGCTTCCTCCGCCGCCTTTTCTCCAGAGCGGCTGGAGACAGCTCCTTGGTGCTTCCCTGCCGGGGGAAGGGGGCCTTTGGTCACCGAGTCCCCAACTTCAGGACCCGTGTCGGCATGTGGCTAAAATGGTCCAGGTGAGGGGGCCCCAGGGAAGAGCCATGCGTCCCAGTCCCAGGCCCTGCACGGGCACGGAGGCCCTTCCGATGAGCTGGTAAGGGCAGCGCCGCCTGCCCCGTTTCAGGTAAGGGAGGTCAAGTCGCTTCGCCAAGGTGTCCAACCCAGGGGAAGGCCCGCAGCCAAGTCTGAGCGGCGGAGCGCCTCGTCTCGGCCTGTCCTCCTGGGACACATGAATTCGGTCTCCACTGCACTGTCTCCGCGGGGTCCCCCCCAACTCATGTAGATGAACACACGCACAGGAAGCCCAGCCTGGGGCGGGTGCTCAGCAAGGCCGAGGAGGAGGCCGAGCCTCCCCCCACGGCCCGTGAAGGAGGTGAGCCCCGTGGCACCGAACGGGCAGCGGAGGGCCAGGCCCCAGGGAGGGAGCGAGCAGCCCGCTGTCCTCCCGAGCAGAGCCTCTGACGAGCGCAGTGGCCGAGGGCCCTCCCGGCACCACACGTTGTCCTGGGAAGCCGGTCAGCCCGTGATGGTGCCAGCTGGCCACAGGCCAGCGCAGCTGAGCTGACCCTGCAGGAAACCAAAGCATCTTCTCCCCAGGCGGGCGGGGAAAGCACCAGCACCAGCCCCAGCGAGCGTCTTTGCGTCCCCTACCTGACCCCGGGCCTCCTGGATCTTCTCGCGCAGCCGCTGCCGCAGGACATCGAGGGCGAAAACAGAGTCGGCTGTGGCCAGGCGGTCTGTGGGGGCAGCAGACAGGGCTGAGCGGAGACCCTCTCCCCAGCCTCACCCCTCCTCCCTGGGCCCAGAACCTAGTCACACGCCCCCTTGCGGTCGCTCGTGGACCCGCAGGAGACATTCCAGTAACTTCTTCCTCAACTCCCCCCCTGCATGGGCCCTGGCAGGCGACATCCTGGAACGGGGGGAGGCCGGACAGGCACATCACTGCAGGTTGTTGGAGATTTGGACCCGAAGGGTATCGGGAACGAAAGAAAGAGAGAAGGGAGAAGGAAACAAAGAGAAAGAAAGAGCGAGAGAAAAAGAATGAGAGAGCTGGGATCGGGGGTCTGCGAGTAATAACTCCTCAGACAACTTTATTGTTTACAAGGGGCTCTATATTTACCCCAGTGTACGTGTCAAGAAGCAGGCATACTCACTTGACATAGGTGTGCAATGGACACAACCAATCCAATGTCCACAGAGAAAATGTGGAATGGGTGTGGGAACGGTAGCCATGGGGGCTGCTGGGTGTGGGGAACGGGAGGAAGAGATGAGATGTGGAGGCGTTTTCGGGACGTGGAGTTGTCCTGGATAGTGCTTCACGGACAATTACGGGACACTGTAGATCCCCCCAGGGCCCACTGGATGGAACGTGAGAGAGTCTGGGCTATGATGTGGACCATTGACTATGGGGTGCAGTGATGCTCAGAGATGAACTTACCAGGTGCAATGGATGTATCACGATGATGGGAGAGAGTGTTGCTGTGGGGGGAGTGGGGGGCGGGGGCGGTGGGGTTGAATGGGACCTCATATATTTTTTTTTATTGTAATTAAAAATAATAATAATAAATAAATATTAAAAAAAAAAAAAAAGAAGCAGGCATAAGTAGCCTACGTGCCAATAACAAACACATAGCCCACATGTCATCAAGCAGCAACATCAAGCAGCAACACATATTAACTATCAGCGTTACCCATAGTCTAAGGAATTTAAAAAAATCTTATCTCAAGGTACAAAGTCTAAGTGTTCTATTCACTACAAAAGATACATGCTCATCTTTTCCTTCAGCCTTTCACAGCTTCATCCCATTTGCCGGGAACTCTTAATTACCACATTCCTTAGGTTGCAAGCAAGCCATGGAGACAGCCCGTCTTTCCTGGGAGAGGCCACTGTGCCTCAGTTTCCAACACGGGTCAGTCAGGGACTGCCCCCTGGGCCCCAGGACGAGCCTGCCCGGCCTCCCCTCCCGAGCCCTGCACCACGGCTCTGCGTCTTCTCCCCAAGCCCGTCCAGGTCCTGCTTCTCCCAGCTGCAGCCGCACTCCGTTCCTGAACAGCTAACAGGCCAGCCTCGGGCTCCTGACCGACACTGGCCGCACATCTCGTGTCGCTGCACTTGGAAGACGTCGCACTGCCCCTCGCCCCTTCCCCATCTGCGCGCAGACGTACCATAAGAAACTCGTCGCTTTGCAGCTAGCGCAGACGATCGTCCTCAGGACTGCCATTGCTCCTCCTGCGCCGAGGACCCAGCTAAGCCCCGAATCAATGCCCATCTACGCGTTTCATACAGATCCTCACTATACCCGCAACAACTGGCGAGGTCAGCGGAGCCGGGCAGGCAACCCACGGGGGAAATCCCGGGGGAACCAGCTGCTGCCGTGTGGGTGCAGCCACCCCCTTGCTTAACTGCTGGGAACCTCCGTGGGAGTACGGGGACGCCGGGAAATTGCCAAACAGCACGTACTGCAGGAAGAGAAGGTGAGGAAACGCAGCAGAGAGGGCAGGCACGCCGCCGCAGCCGGAGGCCACACGTTACTGGGGCGGTGCAGTTAGCTCCAGCAGACTGTGCTGAGAAAGACAATGCGATGCGCTTTGGAGGGAATTACAACTATAAAGATACAGACTTCCGCTGCAGCTGTAGCGACAGGTCTCTCTGAACAAGTAGATAACATGGAGGAAGGCAGGGAGAAACCACCGGTTTTAAAATTAGGGGGCTGCGAGCAAACACAACCAGGGTCCAGGCGGCTTTATCTAGCAAAGGTTGGGATCCAAGCACACGGAACCCGCGGGAAGACGAGCACAGCGGTAACGATGCAGCAGCTGCTGAAGAAGAGCCCCCAGGTCCGCAGGTCTGAGCCCCGCAACGGAGGAACGCCGACCCCACGGACAGCATCCCGCTTGTGCGAAATGGGTGCCAGACGGGGCACCTGTTAACAAAATGAGACTGTTAGAGAATCTTCTGCTGGGAATTGACGGAATTAGGACAAACTTTTCGTCAACAGCCTGGGGATCCCAGCAACCCGGATGCTGCCGTCAGGGGACAGCAGGGCTGAGATCAGCCTCACCGTGGGCGAAGCAGGAAATCCCAGCAGAGTCACCACCAGTCCTGCCTGGAAGCAAAAACTACGTCATCTGCAGAAGGACACAGGTAAGAAACCACACGTGCTAGTTGGTTTATGAAAACCTTAAACCCTGAACAGCAATCTACCAATCCAGGGACCCGTGAAGACGGGTGACGCAGTGCTGGGGGCTCCACCAGAAACCAATGTCACAGGGCGAGCCCCCCCGCCGAGCCCCTCTTCTGATGGGGAGGCCAAGGCTGCCTACAGGTCCGAGCCCTACAAGACGACCGGAGGCCACGCGAGGAGCTCACTGTTCAGTGGCTGCCCCGTGACCACCAGAACACCCTGGGCATCAGCAGACACAGGAGTTGGACGCACCCTGATTTACAGCAACCCTGAAGAACATCAAGGGCAAGGGGTCACAGCAGATGGCTACGGGGCGTAAGGGCAAGACAGATACATCCAATTCTGGGGTGGGCGACTACCCCCCAGGGAATATGCACTGCACGTACCTCCCCTCCAAGAAAACTTGCTGGGGCTGAGGTTTGAGGGGCCACACTTGGCATACCACTGTTGGAGAGTTCTGCCTGCAGGTGCAGTGGTCCAAGCTGCTTCACGAGGTGGGCTAAGCGGGACCCAGCCATTCCACCCCCGCTGCACACACAATAACTCGGCTTGCCGGGCGGCCCTGGGAAATAACCACTACGACTGGTGGACTGGCAAAGGCACAAATCGTCCCTTCCAATGGCTCCGTATGGCCAGTGAAAAAGCCAGACGGCACTTGCAGAACGACAGCGGACTACCGAGAATTGGAGCTATTCCACTGATCCGCGCGGCAGTTACAAGAGAGCCCAAGCACTCAGTCAGTGAACTGCTGAAGCGGGAGCTGCGCAGGCCGCAGGTCTTGCACGTGTTTCCTTCGGCATTCCCTTAGCCTCCAGGGCACGCTGCTTTCACAAGGGGAGGCCAACAACGGACCTTCACCATTTCACCCCATGGATATTTACCTAGTCCCACCATCTGCCACGGGATGGTGGCCGGGATTTCAACAATTGTCTTGCCATCGGCTGCCACCTTATTTCATTACACTGATATTAGGTTAGCCTCTGATTCTCGTGCAGACTTAGAAACAGCTTTGGCTGATGTGCTTAGTGGGTTAAAAGATAAGAGGATGGGAAGTCAATCCCAACAAGATCTAGGGACCTGCAGGGGTAGCAGTAAAATTCCTGGGCATCACCTGGTCAGGTAAGACCATAACATTCCAGATAAAGTAACATAAAAACTTTATAACTACCTGATCCTACCACGTCTGAACAGCTCCATGTTTTCATAGGACTCCTAGGTGACTGGGGACACTAAGCCCAAGTCCTTGACCTTTACACACTCTCATAGAGCAAGGAAAAACCTGGGACTGGGGAGATAAGGAGCAAAAGGCACTCAGGCAAGTCGGGCGCCTGGCCTCACAGGCCAAGGCCTTTCGCTCTCTCCTGCTAGAAGTAACTAGAAGGACTGAAGGCATGAGTTGGGGTCTCTGGCAAAAACGACCCTCAGGCGCGATGCCCAGAGGATTGTGGTCACAGGCGTGGACGGGAGCAGAGGCTAAGCACCCCGTCAGCGAACAGCGGCTGCTGGCTGTCTACAAACCCCCAACAAGGTGCGTCTCTCGAGGGGCTCAGGCTGAACTGTTGGAGCCGCCTACCCACAAAAGGCCAGCCAGAGGGGCTGCTAAGCCAGCCAGAGGGGCTGCTAAGCCAGCCAGAGGGGCTGCTAAGCCAGCCGGGCAGGAGGCGCCCGGGCAGGCTCCAGGAACGACAGTCAGGCCTTCCGAGTCCCCCGGCCCTGCGTTATTCAAGGACCCGGGCGTCCCGGACCCGGGCGTCCCCCAGTCTCCCGCCTGCATCCCACCCACAGGGAGGAGGGAGCCCCCCAACTCCTGGCAGTGCTTGGTCTGCCAATGGTGCAGCAGAGGAAACACTCAAAACTGGGGAGTCATGGCCACACAGATGCAAACTGAGAGCCTCTGGCTGGACGCCAGTTTAGGACAGAGTAGCCAATGAGCTAAATTAAGGGCCCCTGATGGTAATTACTAGAGAAACACAGCCCCTTGCCCTCGGCACCGATAGCGGGCCTCATCTTACGGATGAATCAACAGAACAAAGATGACTGGCAAGTGATGGGATGACTGTTATGGGGTGCTACCCTAGGACCAGAGATATACTGTCGCCTCCAAGCCCAGCAGGCACCCCGGACAGTTTGTCATGTCCCTGCACATCAAAAACTTCCCTGCCCGGGAACCAAGAGGCGGACGCCTTAGCTCGCGCTCGTCTGATGGGAGCTACACCTGCTGCAGCAGCAGCCCTATGGCAACACAGAACGAGAAGCCTCAGAGCAGCTGCCCGGGGGTGCGTGGCTAAGGACTAGGCCTTCCCGTCAAACATGCCGGCCTGGATCACACCGTTCGCGGGCGTGGGCCTGTGCTTGGCTTTGGCCAGCAACGGCGCCTCGCAGCAGTGGGCATGCACTGAGCCAACGTGCCCTTACGGGACTGGCAAACGGTTTACACAGGACCCTCGCCCATCGGTGCCAGGAAATGCTACACGTTAACTGTGTGGATATTAACACGACCTTCACAGGTCTTTTCAGTACAGCAAGCTACACAACAAAACACCATCAAAGGGTTAAAGTGGCTGAGCAGTGTGTACAGGATACCCCATCGCACAGTGACCAAGCAATGCATTTTATCAGGCATGATGTACAACAACGCACTAAAGAACCAGACACTGATTGGCATTTTCACCTACCTATAACCCCACAGAGTGGGACTGACGGGTTGGGGGGCAGAGAAACAGCCTGCTGAAACAATAAATAAGGCACCATGCTGGAAAACCACATGTTGTGGGGCAGGACATCGGCATTACCTGACTCTTGTGCACTAGAGCAGACCCAGCTACCACAAGTGACAACTCTCCTCCTGAGTTATCGGCATTGCCACTTGGCACGGCCCCTAAAATGAAGGCATCTGCTACATCACCTGGCCACGCCCCCAGATGGATAGAAGCACGCTGCTGCCGAAGAGACCTGTGGCTCCACCAGCCCGGGAAGGCTCGGTGTCCTTCCCCTGCGGTGGCCACTGCCTCCAGCATGGCTCTGCTTCATCGTGCTGCAGGGCACCGTGCATCAGGCCGGGAACACGGAGCCCACCTTCCTGCTCTCATGAGGGCTGATGGTACACTACGTCAACGCAGGAAAGACAAGCCAGTAGGAGCAGTAACAGCCAGTGGTGTGGGCGGGGCCTAAAGACACAACTGGCTTCACGGCCTGCCCCTGGGGGTCGTGTGTGGTGCTGGAAGCTGCACCTCGCCCACTCAGCGAACGTCCCAGGCCTACGGCAGTAAGGCCCACTGCTATTTGCCTCCCCAGAGAACACCCAGGGCGCCCTTGGTCTGTTCCCTGCAGCTTTGCTCTTTGCAAAGTCTTGCGTGGTCACGGTGTGACCAAGGGTACCCATTTTTTGAGCAGAGGGGACTGCGCTTGCATCCCATCCCAGCCTCCATCCTGCCGCTGCGTCCGCACAGCCTCTCACCTGCAGGGGCCCTGCTGGAGCTGGACGCCTTCTCCTCTTTGGCTGCGGCTGGCTTCTTGGTCCCAGAAGTTGCCAGAGACAACTTCCCCAGTGACCTGGCCTTGTGCTCCACGGCCTTCTCTTCCTGCCCCTGGAATTTCTTCTGTGTTTTCTTCCTTTTCTTTTTTGGGGGCCCAGCAGCTTTTGAGTCTCGAGTCTTGCCAGCTGAAATACAAAACAAGCAAAGTTTGCCATCCCCACTACTGTGACTGGCAAGAGGCAGGAAGAAGCAAGAAGGTCTTGTCCCCAGAAAGATACAGAAAAAGGATCTATGCAGTTGCAGAGACACTTATTCCTGGAGATCAGCTCCACAAACGTCCCAGAGGGTAGACTGGCTGCACTGACCACAAATCGTAGAAACACCCACACATGCGACCCAGCAGCTCCACCTGGGAGAAATCATTCACCCACAGCGGGGCTTCGGGGATGGTGACCGTGATATTGCTGGGCTGAAAGACTGGGAAATACACACACTGGTCACTAGGAACAGATTACAGCAAGGCTGCACACCAAGCTACTATGTAGCTCCCAAAAACAACAGTGGAGGCCTTCACTTAGTGAGTGGGAAATGTTTTTATTTCAAATGGAAAAGGTGGGTGTGCAGAGCACAAGATGCAACTTTTAACAAATATATACATAAAAAAGGTTAGTAAAGGGAAACACACTGAGTGAAAGAAACCAGACTAAAGGTACTACCTATCACTTGACTCCATCTAAACAAGAAGTAAATATAAACAAATACAAAAATGGAAACAGGATAGCAACTATAAATGGCAAAGGAAGTAGAGAGAGGATGAGAAGTCATTATTATGAGGTAGAGTTTTGGTTTTATTATTATTGGTATAATGAACACACTTGAATAACGATTAAAGTGACAAATGCACAACTTTGTGAATTCACTAAATACCATCGATCATACACTTTGGATGGACTGTATGCTTTATTAATGTTACTAATAAAGATGATTTAAAAAACAAAACAAAAAGGTAAGTAAAATACACTCCTAAGTTATAACTGGGGGATGAGAAAGCTCCTGTGAGTTTTCTAATTTTCC
Source organism: Dasypus novemcinctus (assembly GCF_030445035.2). NCBI lineage: Eukaryota > Metazoa > Chordata > Mammalia > Cingulata > Dasypodidae > Dasypus > Dasypus novemcinctus. Next base: position 126,412,418 of record NC_080680.1, on the reverse strand, counting down.
ATGATGATCAAAGAGAGAAATCTATTCCTTCTCTGGCAGTTCTACGCCGAGCCCTACTGCTCTTCCCTCTTCCCGGGCCAGGTCCCAGGTGCAAGGCCCAGCTCTCCGCAGGCCTGAGCTCCTGTCTTTCACCACTCTGTATGTACATCTACTTCCTGGGGGTAACCCCTCTCATTAAACCCCACTGGCAAGCACCTTCTTTCTTTTCCCCAGCAGTGACAGACGCACATCAAGAGCTGAAAAGCTATTTTTTACTGGTTCGTCACTCCTGTCACCAAGCCCACAGCGGAGAACACATTCTACAAGGACCACGTCCCCAGATCCTGACAATGGGCCCTGCCCAGGACTCTCAGGAGAGAAGCTTCCGGCTGATACCCACACGTAAGTGAAAATGGGAGTAACTTTCAACAGCTATCACCTATTGTTTTCTTCTGATATCAGAAGCCTTTCCACGTTTAATCCGCTGGAAGGCTACTCCGGGGCTCGGTGTGTGGGGTAAACCCCGACCTCGGGGGCGGGGGAAGGGAGGCCTTGCAGGCCGCGGGGTGCGCGCGGGGAACCCTCCCACGCGCTGCTCGTCCCAGGGCCTCCTGCGATCCCCGCGCGGCCCGCGCCTCACCCCACGTGCGCTCCCGCGGCTCGGCGCTGGGCGGGGCGCAGATCTTCCGGGCCAGGTTCTGCAGGTAGGCGTCCTTGGCGAGCAGCGAAGCCATGGCCCGAGGCTCGCGGGTGCGGGTCGGCTCCCCGGGGGTCGGCCCGAGCGGCGCGCGCACGGGGCTCACTCGGGGGTCCTGTTCAGGCAGGACCGGGTGTCAGGGGAAGGGGACCGGGGAGGAGGGTCCGCGCGCCCGCCGCCCCGCCACCAAAGGTGCCCCCACGCCGCGGGTCCCCAGGGCTGCTCCCACCCCGTCGCCCCGGCGGCGCGAGACCCTCACCTTCTCCCCGCGGCAGCGAGCGCCGCGCTCTCCTCGCCGGAAATGACGTCAGCCGGCGCGCCCGCGGAGCGCCGAGCCGCCCGCCCGCGGCGCTCGATTGGCCAGGCCTGGGTGCGCCCGGAAGAGGGCGCCGGGGAAGAGCGAGTCTTGGTGGGCTGGGGGCGCCTCCGCCCCGCTGGTCCTGGGCCCCGGAGACTCGGAGCTGCCCTCGTCCGGGCGGGGTGAACGTAAACGTCAGCCTGAGGCTACAGCAGGGAACAAAACGGACACCCCGCGTGGGTCCCCTCAAGCCTCTTTATGTTTCGGGGGCGTTGACTGGTGACAGATCCCGGAAGCGGCCGTGAGGGGCGGGGGCGCGGGGTGGTGAGGGAAAGCCCCCTGGGAAGGCGCCTTTCGCTCTGGAAAGTAGCGTCACGGACTAAACTTCTTGAAACAGGGCTTGTCCTTCATCATACCCGGGAAAAGGGAAGAGTGTCCACCAGCCCGGGCCGGGACCACCGCCCCAGTTCCTTCAAGTCCACGGGACGGGCCTGTTACTCAACTAGCGTCCCCTGGGGGTTGCCTTGCGGTCAGAGGGAAGGAGGGGACTTGTGGGGAAGGGGATGCTGCGGTCACAAGTGACACCTACAAAAAGCTATTGTAAGAAGCTACCGCTGAGGTAGGATGCACGTGAAACATTAAGAATTTAGCTTTGGAAAAGCTGTAACTGTAGAGTGGGGGAGAGTTAGTGATATTTGGACTAAGATGATACAAATGAAGAGGTAGAAACTGGTCAGATTTGAAAGATTTTAAGAATAAGCTTATTATAATAAAATATTACCATACCAGGAAGAGTAAAGGGATTGCATTGATTTTATTTTTGGATAATCTTCTCAAAATGGTACCAGGGCAATAAACTGTTATTTGGTAGAGAGATGAAAGCAGGCACTGCTATCTACAAGGGAAGAACAGCTGAGGCGTCTGGAGGTGAAACTACTTTGATAAATCTACGTGTTGTGAATCTAGGGAAAGTGGACACCTAAGTTAAGCCTGTCCTAAAAATGTGCTGGGAGAACGTGAACTTCCAAAGAAAAAGAAAATGAAGATTCCTGGACCAAAGAAGAAATTGAGGAAGTAGAGGGAAGAGGAAGAAGGGAGGGTCTTGACAGCCTCGGTCAGGCCACAGCTTTCCAGCAAGCCCAAATGAAGGACAGAAAAGACGGGAACCAGCTCAGGGTATTTCAGGGATAATAACCTTAGTGATTAAAATTAATATTATGTAAATACCATTCACATAAAAAATCTTAAGAGTACACTATTCAGGTAGAGACTGTAGATTACTTTTAGAACTTTTAAGTGTAAAGCTTGATACCCAATAGTTTTTTTAAGTATAAAATAGTTCAAAGGAAACTGAAAAATAATTTTAAATACCATGTTTCTATCTTAGAGTAATAAAAATCAAGATTTACTAATAACCATTAATCCTGAAAACAACTAATTTTAATAAGACTAAGAACACATAATACTATTATAGTAATACTACTGTCACCCCAAGAAGAAAGGTAGATATTTAAAAGATTTTTAAAAAAATAAAATAGGAGAGCAGATGTAACTCACATGGATGAGTGCTTGCTTTCCATGTACGAGTTCCCAGGTTCCTCCTAGAAACAAAAATCAACAAACAAAACGAAAGTAAAAAACCACTTGCAGGAGCCAATGTAGCTCAGTCACTGAGTGCCAGCTGCCCACATACAAGGTCCCCTGTTCAATCCCTGGCCCTGGTGATGAACATAGGATGACCAAATAACCTGAAATTACCTTGTTTCTCTTCCTGTTGCTAGGATACAAAGAAAAGAATTGTATGTAAATCAGAAGGTAATAAGATGCAACCCTCTCTTTGTGTCAAATTCTGCTTTTGGTGGTCAAAAATACCCTGTTGAAGCAATAAAGTATGAAAACCAGCTTCAACTGGTTGGCCAAACCTGCGCAGAAGCAGCCCCTTGCTGTCCTCACTTCAACTTGCTTAATTAACATAGTAAAATTCCCACCCAGGGGTGGAGTTGTCCACTCCTTTCTTGATCATGCAACGTATATGCAAGTATAATTTCCTGAACATACTAATCGTACAATTATATAACCAGCTACGTGTGTTCATCCATATGCATAAAAACTAAGCATAATCAAAGCAAATGCTAAGTAGTAATGGGTATTTAAGCAAGAGTGAAACTGCCGAATGGGGAGTCAGGTCTGAGCCACTTAGACTGACGGTGGCTCCTTACCTCTGCAGACGTAATAAATGTGAGTTTGCCTAACTCTCATGTTAAAGTTTTCTTCATCTGGTTATCCATAAAGGCCCTGCCTGGAGGCCTAACACCGGTACCTAAGATAAATAAATGAAAAGAAAATACAATAAAATGAAAAAAAAAAACAGAGAAAAAAGATTTGAGAAGTTCATTATAAAAGCTTTATTCATATCTGATTGATTTACATGAATACGTTTGAAATGTTTAATCTTTACAACAAAAACTTCATAAAACTGTGGGAAATGTTGAGTGATTTATTGTTATTAAATGTTAAGCTTTTCAAGAGAAAAAATTAATTTTCTTCTCCAACCTCTGTCAGGTGCTAATTCATGAAACTCTCCCCCCTGCTGTAGCTAGACCCTCCCCCAGCTTCTATATACCACACTAAGCCATCAGGTAACATGTCCTTCCAGACACTAATTTTTTTTCCTTAAGGCAGTACCAGGGATTGAACCCAGACTTTGTACATGGGAAGCAGGTGCTCAGCCACTGAGCTCCATCCGCACCCCAGTGAGAGTTGGTCCTGCCATTTGTTTCCATCTTTGTTTTTAGGAGGTACAGGGGATTGAACTCCGCACCTCATATGTCGGACGCAGGCACTCCGCCACTGAGCTCCAGCCGCAACCCCAGGCACTAGGTTTGAAGCATGGATGCAAGAGACACTGAGGGAACAGGGTTGGGGATGACAGTCCTCCTGTGGCGTCCCAGTCCACGCCGCAAGTCTGGGCTGTTTCTCCTGCATCTCCAGCTCCACGTGGGCTGTGAGGCTCCACCGAGGTCTTCCCTAGGGCAGGAGGTGGTGGACGCCCCCAGAGCTGGCCCGGGGCACGGAGAGAATGCCCAGAGGTTCTGAGCTGTTGAGTTTGGAGTGTAGATCTTGCTTATGAGCCTATCTAATACTAGCCTATATCTTTAAGGAGAATTTGAATCAAACCAGGCCTGTCCTCTCTATAAACTTGGCCAATTAAAGACACAACTCAAAAAATCCAATTAAATTTTGCATGTCTCCTTGGCTGTCTGATTTGACACCATAAAATTCAAGAATCACCTATCTGGCCCTGTTCATCTTTTCTGGAATGCCTTAGCGTTTCTCTCTGTGTGTCATTTCGGAGATTCAGTTATTTCACTCAACAATAGTCATTCTTCCTTTGAGGCTCAAACTGCCCGTCATTAGCTCGCAGGCGTCCCCATTTGGTGGACTCCTGTGTCCTCTTGACTGACTCCGTGAACTTGGGCATTATCCTTGTGCTGTGGACAACGCAGTCTTCCAGGCTCGCCCTGTACTGCCCTGCCCACCTTGGCATGAGCCCTTCTTACACGCTCTGACCCCTTGGAGTGAAAGACACCGGAAAACAGTATCTGGGAGCTGGGGAGCTTCACAGAGGCCACTGCTTCTGGGCCGTTTCAGGGCTCAGAGCTAGAAAATTGTGTTTACTTGTTTATTTTTCTACTTTAAAAGGCAAGAATGTAGATTTGTGTTTCCAATTCAATTCTAAATGACAGAATGTTTCTACTCTGGAAAAACTACCACTGACCCCGTGAAACCAGCCAGGATGACTGGATTCCGGGGCTGCTCTAGCAGGGCAGAGACTGGAACTCGGCTCCGCGGCCGCGCAGGCCAGCGGCTTCAGGGGGCCCGGGGCGGGCCTGAGGGAAGCCGGGGTTGACCGCCGCAGTGGGCGGGCGAGTCCCGAGGTCAGCGAGGGACGTCCTGTGGCTCGCCGTTGGGTCCCCTGGTTCCGAACGTTTTCCCTGGCTGTTTGCAGCGCTCGGGCCTCCCGGAGGAGGCGGGAGATGGGGAATGGCTGGTTAGGGGCCTCCAGGGGCAGCTGTGGTGAGGACGGGTGGTCGGGGCGATGGAGATCTGAATAGCTGGGGGTGATGTTGCCTCCCCTGCACCCCCCGTTGTTGTCCCAGAGCAGGACTGTTTCCAGGTCATCAGGGCGGGGCGGAGGCCGGCGCCTCTGACATGTTGTCATCCTCTGATTGTACACCTTCTCCTCTTAGACGGAATGCCACGATACTTCAAAATACTTACTCGTTTCCTTTATTTAAAAATACAAGGAAGTGGACAGAGTCTCTCTTGGGGTTGATGGAAATGTTCTGGTAACTGACCGCCGTGGCCGGTGGGGAGCTGGGCAGTGGGCACACGGTGAGCAGCCCTGAACATTCCCTCTGAATGTGGTTAGAAGGGGAAGTGGAAGCCTGCCCACATGGCACTAGAGCCAAATCAAAGACCAGACCCACGGAACTGCACAAACCAACGGCGAGCCCAGGGTTCCACCATGGGCGGTGGGCAATAGTTCAACTAAAAACGCGCTCTCATCGGCTGTAACAAATGTGCCACACCACGCCACGGTTACTAGGAGGCTGGTGCAAGGGAACCCTGTATTTTATGCATGCTTGTTCCATGAACCCACAACTTCTCTAATGAAAAAAAATAAAAAATAGGGAAGCAAATGTGGCTCAACGGATAGAGCGTCCGCCTACCACATGGGAGGTCCAGGGTTCAAACCCAGGGCTTCCTGACCCATGTGGTGAGCTGGCCCACGCGCAGTGCTAATGAGCGCAAGGAGTGCCCTGCCACTCGGGGTATCCCCTGCATAGAGGAGCCCCACGCCCAAGGAGTGTGCCACATAAGGAGAGCCGCCCAGCGCGAAACAAAGTGCAGCCTGCCCAGGAATGGCGTTGCACACACGGAGAGCTGACACAGCAAGATGATGCAGCAAAAAGAAACACAGATTCCCAGTGCCGCTGATAAGGATAGAAGCAGTCACAGAAGAACACACAGCGAATGGACACAGAGAGCAGACAACTGGGAGGGGGGGCAGGGAAGGGGAAAAAAACACATAAAAAATAAATCTTTAAAAAAAAGAAAATAAACTACCCATACTAACGTGAACAGTTAAACTGAACAAATTCAGGATTTTCCAAGCCCCGTGACTGGAGCGTTCTGGGCGCCTGGTCTCCCTCTTCCTGAACTTGTCCTCCGCGTAACTGCTTTTGTTCCACGGACCCCTCTGCCAGCCGGTGACAACCAGGCCCCCTCACTAAGTCCACACTCTACTGCGCATTATTTCATAAACACAGCACCCGGTGTTTTGGATTTCAGTGGACGCGCACGGACCCGCTGAGAGCCCCTGCTCCCAACCACGTCCCTTTCCCAGCCCTCCCGCCCCCGTGGCCCCGCCCCGCCACCGACCCCGCACTCCCGAGTCCACCCCGGCCCCCCTCCCCCAGCAGAAGCGGGCCCTCACCCCGGGCTCCCCGTCGCCCCGTCCCGGGCGCTGGGCCCGGAGCCCCGAGGCCACGCCGGCTCCTCAGCCCCGCACCCGGCCCTCAGCCCCGCACCCGGCCCTCAGCCAGTCCTGCTGGCTCTGCCTCCACCTCCCGCGGGGCGGCACCGCCCGCCCCGGCCGCCGTCCTGCCCCGCTCTGGGTCGGAGAGCACGGCCAGAAGCGAGGACTAAACAGAGCGACCGTTTGAAGTTCCTTTACGAATCCCCGAAAGAGAAAGACGACGTTTTTGTACTAATCCGTTCCGGCGGGGTGGGCCTCTGGGTGGCCGGGTCAGCGCGGCCGGCCAGCTGGGGTGGAGCCGGAGACGCAGAGAGGAGCGGGAAGAGAACAGGGCGGCTGCTGTGAGTTCTGCCGGGTGAGAGGGGACTCCAGGCTGCTTCAGCTGCGGGAAGCCAGCGGCGGCGCGGGAGACTGAGAGAAGAGGAGGGAAAAGGGCTGAGCCCCGGGAGGGCAGGTGGGAGTTTTCGCCCCGTGACCGGGCCCTGAGGAGGCTTCTCTGCTGAGGCCTCGGTTTGGACGTTTCAGAGCTTCAGAACTGTAAGCTTTTACCACGAATAAATCCCCTTTTATAAAAGCCACCCCACCCACCTGTTAGCTCGCAGGGGAAAAAAGTCAACCATTTCTGGTACTTTGCCTCAGCAGCCCTGTGGCAAGCTGTAGCGGTTTGATACGATTATGAATTCCAAAAGTAGATATTGGATTATGTTTGTAATCTGGTCTGTACCTGGGCCTGATTGAGTTATGATTGGGGTGTTGAGTCCCCACCACCGAGGGGCAGGGACTCACAGATAAAAGCATGGCGAAGGGCAGAGCTGAGGGCTTCTGACGTTGGAGTTTGATGCTGAAGACTTAAGTTGGAGCCCTAGGAAATAAGCACACAGAGGAAAGAGAAGCTAGCCCCAGGAAGAAGGGAAACTTGAATCCAGAGAAAAGCAAAACCCTGGAAGAGAGGGACCCAGGAAGCCTGAACCCTGGCAGACGTCGGCAGCCATCTTGCTCCAACATGTGGAAATAGACTTTAGTGAGGAAAGTAACTTATGCTTATGGCCTGGTATCTGTAAGCTCCTACCCCAGATAAATACCCTTTATAAAAACCAACCGATTTCTGGTATTTTGTATCAGCACCCCTTTGGCTGACTACTACATAAGCTAAGACCAAAATTGGTACCAGGAGAGTGGAGTTCATGCTGCTTGCAATTACCAAAAACGTTGGAAATGGGTAAAGGGAATTTTTTTGGGAGGATTTGTGAGTTGTTTGATAGAAAGGGCCTAGATTGTTAAGAGACTGTTTGTGGGAATGTGGCCTTAAAAGTTATTTCCAATGAGGACTTAGAAATGATGGCTGGAAAGAGAGCAATCCTTGCTTTATAGTGGCAGAGAATTTGGCAACATTATTCCTGATGTTAGATGGACGGCAGAATTTTAAAATAATGAGCTTGGACATTTAGCTGATGAGATTTCCAGAGTAAATGTGGAAAAGGCAGCCTGGCTTCTCCTTGCAGCTTATATAACAAAATGCAAGAGCAAAGAGATAAGCTGACGGCTGAATTGCTGGGTGCAAAGAAACCAGAGCCTGACTATTTGGGAAATTCCAGCCTTCTGGGAAACAAGCTCCCCAGAGGCTAGAGGCCCTGTGAAGACTTCATTAAACTTGGAGCTTGTGAGTCAGGACTGGAAATGCAGCCATCCGGGGAGGACCTGAGCTGGGTCTTCCTGCCTGACGGCTCGGCCCCCGGTGAACGCATGCTCCCCGGCAGAGCTCTGTGTGAGATCTGCGTCGACACAACCACCGTCCCCTGGGCTGGGAGGGCCAGGGAGGGGAGAGCTGGAAGGAAAGTACTTCTGCTGCAATCAGCTCAGAGACAGGGTGGCTCAAAGGGAAGGCAACGCAGAACTTTACAAAATAAAGGACAGAGAGACAGAGAGGGAGATACAGATGGGACCAGGGGGCTCAGCTTCTGGAACCGAGAGCCTCGACCCTTGTTTCCACCTCGTGTTTATTGGAAACTACCGAGCAGCCGTTTGCTATCAGAACTGCAACACCATCTACAATAATAGGGAACAACTGCAACATCTACAATAGAACAGGTGTGACATTTACAATAAGGAACAAGTAAGCCAGTTTCCCACAACGCACTTCCAGAGGAAACCCGTGGACGCCGGGGTCTGGACTTGAGACGTGCGTGTGGAAAGGGTGAGCCCACCCCGGCATTTGCAGAGGGTGGACGTTCCAGGGAGGGCTCGGCCACCCCAGGCCCCCACACACACACATTGCTCTGAGGGGGTGCCCTGCATGCCAGAGACTGGGGAGAATGCGGCTGTCACCTCACGGTACTAAGGGGGCTGAGACTGTCCCCCAGGGACTGGGGAGAGTGAGGTCATGGCCCCAGTGGGCAGGAGCTCGGTCACCACCCGGATGCTTGAGGAGGGGGAGCCGAGAAGATGGCCACTGGCCAAGACCGCGGGGGGACGCGGAGGAGATGCGGTTCTGGAGACGCCCCTCAGGCTTTGAGATCTAACGGAGGTGCCCTGCAGGGTTTCGGGACAGTCTGGGAACTTGTGACGGCTTCCTTCCAGTTTCTCTCTCTGGCAGTGGAAACTGGAATTTCCACTGGGCCTGACCCTCCTTTGTATACTGGAAGCAGATCACTTGTTTTTTTGTTTTGCAGGTCGACAGCCAGGGGGAGTTTTGCCCCAACACAGACTGCACTAACCTATGACTGATTTTTACCAGATTTTCTGCTTAGCCGTTGCTCCTGAAATTATCTAAGGCTTTTAAAATAGTGATGTAACGAGTGCATTTTGCACATAGAAGGAACATGCCTTTGGGGGCCTCAGAGGGTGGAGTGTGGCTGTTTGAAGTTCTCTTATAAAGCCCAAAGAGAAAAAGGTTGTTTTTGAACTAATCCACCCATGGGTGTGGGGCCCTTTGATTGGACCGCGTGGTGAGGCGTGCCTGGTGCAGCTCCGCGCTCAGGCTGGGTCTGACATAGGAGACACAGGAGAAAGGCAGCTGCTCTCTCCCACGCTGCCGTGCGAGGGAGGACTCCAGTTCACCGGCAGCTGCAGTGAGGCAGAGGAGGCAGAGGAGCCCGAGACACTGCGAGGAGGCCCAGAGAGACAAGCCCGTGCATGGTCGCCCGCGCCGCTCCTTGAGGCGGTGGGTTCTGGAGGGGAAGGCAGGGACCCCGGCAGGGACCGGCGGTCGTCTTACTTGGCCACATGGCATGAGAAAGCTCTTTGCTGAGGCCTCGATTTGGACATTTCACGGCCTTGGAACTTGAAGCTTTTACCCCCAAATAAATGCCCTTCATAAAAGCTAGCTCAGTCCTGGTGCTTTGCTTTGGCAGCCCTGGGGCAAACCAGGGCAGCAAGATAAAAATAGGCACCAGGAGACACTGGGGAGCAGCTGGGGACACGGGGGCAGGGTGGGGGCACCAGGAGACACTGGGGAGCAGCTGGGGACACGGGGGCAGGGTGGGGGCACCAGGAGACACGGGAGCAGCTGGGGACACGGGGGCAGGGTGGGGGCACCAGGAGACACTGGGGAGCAGCTGGGGACACGGGGGCAGGGTGGGGGCACCAGGAGACACTGGGGAGCAGCTGGGGACACGGGGGCAGGGTGGGGGCACCAGGAGACACTGGGGAGCAGCTGGGGACACGGGGGCAGGGTGGGGGCACCAGGAGACACTGGGGAGCAGCTGGGGACACGGGGGCAGGGTGGGGGCACCAGGAGACACTGGGGAGCAGCTGGGGACACGGGGGCAGGGTGGGGGCACCAGGAGACACTGGGGAGCAGCTGGGGACACGGGGGCAGGGTGGGGGCACCAGGAGACACTGGGGAGCAGCTGGGGACACGGGGGCAGGGTGGGGGCACCAGGGGCACAGTGGGGCGTGCCAGGGCTGCTGGCCGTGGAGCACGTGTCCTTCCCAGGAGAGGCATCATGGGTCTGCGGGTGACACACAGGTGGCTTCCACGAGAAAGTGAAAAGCAGAGGGTGACAGGTGGGCAGGGGGAGGGGTTAGCAAAGGGTCTCTGCTGGTGTCCCCTCAGTAACTACAGCCTTCCCACGGGCCGGTTACATCATTGATGTGGGGACAGTGGCCACAGGAGTTGCTGAGGTCAGGGAGAGGGAAAAAGGTGTGATATGGGGCATTTTCAGGACTTGGAGTTGTCCTGAATGATATTGCAGGGTCAGATGCTGGACATTCTATATCCTGCCACAGTCCACTAAATGGACTGGGGGAGAGTGTAAACTACAATGTAAACTATAATCCATGCAGTGCAGCAGTGCTCCAAGATGTATTCACCAAGTGCTGTGAACGTGCCACGATGATGAAAGAGGTTGTCGATGTGGGAGGAGTGGAGTGGCGTGGGGAGTGGGATATATGGGAACCTCTTATAGTTTTCAATGTAATATTTTCTGTGATCTATGTATCTTAAAAAAAAATTAAAAAAAAAAAAAAAAAAGCTTGGGCTAGAAAAGCAGTAGGGGGAAGTGGATTTGGCCCAACTAGGATAGAGAGCGTCCGCCTACCACATGAGAGGTCCAGGGTTCAAACCCTGGGCCTCCTGACCCGTGTGGAGCTGGCCTACGCGCAGTGCTGATGCGTGGAGTGCCGTGCCACGCAGGGGTGTCCCCCACGTAGGGGAGCCCCACGCGCAAGGAGTGCGCCTCGTAAGGAGAGCCGCCCTGCGTGAAAAAAGCGCAGCCCACGCAGGAATGGTGCCGCACACACAGAGAGCTGATGCAGCAAGATGACGCAACAAAAAGAGACACAGAGTCCTGGTGCTGCTGACAAGAACGCAAGTGGACACAGAAGAACACAGCGAAAGGACACACAGAGCAGATAATAGGTGGGGGGAGGAGGAGAGAAATAAAAAAAAAAAAAAGAATTGGAAGGGGCAGGCGAGGCAGGCCCTCCGTGGAGCTTGCCACCAGGGGGCGCTGGCTGGGAAGGAAACGTGGTCGGGAGCTGCTTTGCTTGGAGGCAGGACAACTCCTCTTTAGAAGGGCAGTGGTGAGGTCGGCCCGAAGCGCACAGACAGATGAGCCTGGGCTCCCCGGGCGTGGAGGGAGACCCCCACCACGGGGGGCACTCCTTCCCGCCAGCCCCCGAGGGAAGTGCCCATTCCTCCTGAGTAACCGCCAGGCACAGGCCCTTCTGCGAGGCCCTAGGAGATCCTGGAGGAACTCCTCCCCCGCCGTCTCATCTCGGTGGGGAAGGGCTGAGGCGACGTCCCCGGGAGGCAGCCCCTTGCCCTCCGATGCCGGGGCCAGGCCAGGCGCCGCCGTCCTGTGCGGCTGGACGCTGTGTCCCTCTTGGGGAGGTGCCTCTGCCCCCCTCCTGGAAGCCTGGCGCTTCCTCTGCTGGAGGCAGTTCCAGGTTCCTCCCGGGCGGGCGCGGATCCCGCTCTGTGACCTTGCAGGGCTCCCGCGTCCTCTCCTCTCTGAGACGTGGGAAGTATCGGCTCCGCTCAGGAGGCGCGCAGCTCCGTTCACGCGCCGAGTCCAGGGGACCCACGGGGTGCCGGGCAGCAAGTCCCTGCCTGCGGAGCCCCCGTCCAGGCTCCCACGGGCGCGGGCGACCAGGGTGGTCCTGGCACGGTCAGGGAAGCGCCAAGGAAGAGCAGCCAGCACGAGGGGGCGGGGGCAGCTTTATTGAGCAGTGTCACCACAGAACCAGCCAGAGCGCAGAGCCGCAGAATTGAGAGCCGCTGTGAGGACGGGCGCCCCTGCACAGCCTGCCTGCCAGGCGCCCTGGGTGGCGGGCGACGGGGCTCAGGCCGGGGTCAGGGCGAGTGGGCATGGCCACGACGGCACTCATTTCAGGCCACACAGGGCACCCCGCCCCAGCACTGGTGGGGGTCGAATCGGCCCTGCAAACTTCCTACCACCCCTGCCCGCTCCTGAGGGAGCCAGGGAGGTCGTGAGGACGGATGGCGACCAGAGGGGCGGGCCGCCGGAAATGGCCGGGGGGCTGGTCTCCAGCAGTCCTGGGTGGCTAGCCCCTGGCCCAGGCTGGGGGTGCCCAGCAGGCCCCGGCGGCTCAGGCGTGCTCCGTGGGGCCGGAGCCACCGGCGTGGGGGTGGGCAGGGCCCGGAGCCTGCAGCGGGCCGGAGCCGGGCTCCGGGGAGGCCAGCAGGGGGGCCGCAAGGCCATCGGCGGGGTCCGTGTCGCGGTGCGGCCTCCAGTAAGCTTCACACAGAGGCAGGTCATTAGCTTCGCAGAGACTCGAGCTTTTCCGCCACCAGAAACCCCGGGAGAGGCAGGAGCGGGCGGAGTGGAAGCCGGGAGCAAGACAGAAGCAGAGTTACGAAGCGCCAGGGAGAGCCGCACCACCCTCTCCGCCCTGCTCTGCCCCCGCAAGCAAGCCCGCGGGGGGAGGCCCTGGGCGCCCCGGGCAGTTCCACTGAGCATCCCTCAGGGGGGCCGGCTGGGTCGGCCGCTGCAGGCTGCGTGACCCCGGCAGGGCTGTCCCTAGGCCCGGGTGCGCTCTGGGCAGCCCCTCACGCCAGCTGGTGGCCATCCTGTCCAACTCCCACATGTCCCTGTCCCAGGCTCGCTGGACGCCCGCCTGGCCAGGCGGCCCGAGCTGCCTTCAGTCTTTTCCTGGTCACTACACTGTGCAGGAGCACCTGAGGCGCCCCCCACCCGGGAAAGGGCGTGCGGGGGGCACAGGCCCTGGCGTCCCCCCCCACGGCGCCGGGTGGCCACAGCCCCTCCTCGCGGGGCCTCAGCTTTCCCGCGGGCTGCTCAGGGCGACCGGGCACAGACCTCCCTGTGCTTTCCTACTCTGCCGAAGGCCCCGGCTTCTCACGCCCGGCCATCTCCGCCCTGCCCGGGCCCTGAGCTCTCCATCCCTCTCCATCCTGGGCGCACCATCCTGGGTAGAGGAGCCCCTCCAGAGAGCGGAGCGGGCAGGCAGAGTTGAAAGAGCAGCGAGTGGAAAGGAGCAAGAGTGAGGTGCCGGCTGGAGGCAGGGGCAGCTCAGGCGGGAGGGCGGGCTGGGGAGGCGGGCAGTTGGGGTCTGGGCACATGGCAGCCTTTATTTGTGGGGACAGTGGGGACGTCGAAAGAAACCTGGCTGGCTTGGCGACTGGACCTGGCTGGCCCCTGGTCCCGGACCGGGTGTTTGCAGGAGGGAAACCCCAACTGCTCAGCTGCAGGGCCCCTCCAAGGCCCCCGCTCGGCCCCCTCAGGCACCCGGGGACTGCACTTTGGGAGGGGACACCTGGGTGAACCACAGAGACTGGTGGGGTGGGGGAGGGCGCCAGAAGGTTCTGTCCTAGCTCCGCTGCGAGGCCTTGGGCAAGTCCCTCCCCCGCCAGCCAGTGCCACCTGCCAGCTCAGAGGTGAGGCACGTGCTGGGGACAGAGAAGGGGCTGCCTTCCGGAAGGGCCCGGAACACTCCAGGACCCGAACGCCTCTCAACACCTGGTGTGGAGGAGGCGCTGTGATGCAGGCTGAGCCCCCTAGTCCTGGGGGCCAAGGGCAGCTCTGGAACCCTCCGGAAAACTCTAGAACCACTCTAGCTGGGCAGCCACAGCCTGTCCCTTCCCACGGTAGGGACCATGAGGGACGGCAGCGAGTCTGGAGCGGGGAGACGCGCCCAGCCCTCGGGCCACGGCCGTGGCTGCTGTGGCTCCTCCGCGTGGCCGTGCCAACCCACCAGCAGGAAGGTTTGTGGGGTGAGGGCGAGGCAGGCATGGGCTCTGGGTTTGCTGGTCCCAGGCTCCACCTTCCAAGCTAAGGGGGTGGAGGAGCAAGGCCTGCCATCTTCTGCCTCAGTTTACCCCATGTGAACGAGGCTTGGGCTGGTTTCTCACAGCCCTTCCAGCCCAAACACTCGGTGCTTTCAGGATCCCAAGTGGCCGCCCAAGAGCTGGACAGCGAGCCCCCCCGCCCCCGTGGCATCCCGGGCCCCGGGCTGGCTTCTGAGGCCATTCCCCATTTGGGACTCTTCCTCCCCCGCCCCCAGCCTGTCCCCACCGCCACGCCGTGGGGTTTCCGTGACATCCACAGGCACTGCTTCCCTGGGCAAGTCCCGCACCTGGGGGCCTGGCCTGGCCTAAGTGGCCAAGAGGAGCTGGGCCGGCTTTGCCTCCCTGTTTATTGATTTAAAGGGCTAAAGGGACAGCGCGGGCCCAGAGAGCCCTGCCCGGTGAGGAAGTCTCCGGAAGGAGGTGGCCAAGGGTCAGCCAGGAGCACCGCCCCGCTCCCGCTGCTGTGACCGCAGGCAGCTGCCCCGCTCCCTCCTGCACGCCGGCCCCAGACACGGTCAGTCCAGCGGCCCTCCTGACTCTGAGGTTCCACAAGTCACGTTGGCTGCCCGGCGGGAGAAGCCCGGGGCCAGGCGGCTGGCCGTCGTTATCTGTCGGTCCAGCTCCGACCAGCAGCTCCGCTCTGAGGCGCGGGCAGGGGCTCTGCTGCCAGGCCCGGGGAGTGTGGCAGGACAGGAGGCGCTTCGGGCTGCCCGGGGGCCCGGTGCAGACGCGCAGGCCCTCCGCGGGGAGCCGGGCCCTATCTGTACCTGGACGAGTAGTAGTCCTCCTCCAGCTCGTACAGGTCGATGGCGACCTCGTCGCGCAGCGCCACGAGCTTCCGGTCGCACTCTTCCCGCAGGGCCCGCAGCTGCTGGTTGCGCAGGTCGATGGCCTCGTTCACCGACGGGAAGTCGTTGAGGATCAGGAACTGCTTGAGGTCGGAGACGAGCTTCATCAGGGACTCGCCGGCACGGACCTGCGGCAGCCGGAACCAGGGCGGCACGGGGTCAGGGAGGTGACTGGCCGGGGGACCTGCCTACAGGGCTGACCCTGGCCAGCCACGGCCCCTCTCTGTGCCTTGGTCTCAAAATGGGACTTGAGAGCTCCCCTACAGAGGGTTGCTTGTGAGTATCAGATGGAGGCCCTGGAATGTAAGTTACGAGGGCAGGATCTGTGGCACCCACCTTGATTGGAGGAGACACTCCCAAGGCATATTTGTGCTACAGCTACCTGTAGTGTTGTCATTTCCTTTTTGCCCTCACAATGGGTCTGAGGAACATCCTGGGGCGGGAGGTGCAGAACTCCACAGGTGCCTGCCCACCTCCTCCCGGCAAGCAGGAGGGGGGCCCTGGCACCACCCATGCGTGCCCCCTCAAGGGGCCCCGGGGAAGTGATTTACCGCCTACCCCATACCCGAAAGCTGCCTGGGGTGAAGCCACAGCAGCACTGCAGTTTCCTTCCGCTGCTCAGGGAGGAGAGGGAGACCAGCGAGAAGGTGTCCGATACTACCCCGGGAGACCCCTGTGGGAGCCCAGGCCGGGCCCCTCCACCCGCGACTCACGATGTTGGCGGCGCGCACGTGCATCTCGTAGTTGTCCTGCTCACCCTGGGTGGCCCGTGACACCTGGGTTTCATCTTCAATCTGCAGGGCAGATGAGAAGGTCAGAATCAGGGCTGCCCCGCCCTGGCCCCAGTCCAGCCACAGCCGGCGGCCCGTACTCTGCCGACCGCAAGGCTCCGGGAACCAACGCCGCTAAAGTTCCATTTCACCTTCTTGTCCGACGGTACCAGAGATGAGGGGCATGTGGCCAGGGCAAGCGGATGCTCACCGCCGGGCTGGGCTGGGCCGGGCAGTCAGGGGACAGTGAGCTTTCTTCCGCAGCCGCTCAGGGCAGCCCCGTGTGAAGCACGGCACTGTCGCCATCTCACGACGTTCTCCTAGAAGCCTGGACGTCCGGCCCGTTTACAGGTGGACAAGCCTGCGGCAGGGACAGGCGGTGCCAGTACTCCTGGGGCCCCCGGCGGTAAATGGAAGCGCTGGGAACCCCACCCGTTGCGGCTGGTTCAGACAGAACCTTGTGGGGGTGCAGTGGGGCGGGGCCGCTGTGGTCTCCCCCTCCAGCATGCTCTTCACTCTCGGCGGTTAAGAGCCAGGGCTCGGGAGCCAGACTGCCCAGGGTTCAAATCCAGGCTCTGCTGCTTATTAGCTGAGCAACCCCAGGCAAGATGCTAACTCCCTGTGCCTCAGTTTCCTCATCTGAAAATAGGGAGGGGGAAACAGTGCCTGCCTCGTAAAGTTCTTGTGAAAACTAAACGAAACAGCTCAGGTATCTCTCACAACCAGCCTGACGCTTAAGGCGCACTAAACGGGCACCGGACTGACCCCTGATGCCCTCCCCAGCGGAGTGCCCCTCTCGCTTTCTCTTATCCTTTCTCTGCTCAGTTGAACTCCCAAGAGTTACGGTTTTTGGCATGGTGGCTCTGTGCCAGGCCTGGGATGAGTTCTATCCAAACTCAGTCAATCATCACCAAGACCCCACCAAAGAGTAGATCCGTTTTCCCACTTGATGGGCAAACTGAGGTACTGAGAAACCAAGGAACCAGTCCAAACCCGCACAGCTACTGAGTGGCGCTGGACTTTGAGCCCCAGCAGTCGGTGACAGAGCCCCCGCGCCCCGGCTGCCTTCCTGAGACAGGCGCTCGCCTGCCTTATTTACCCCTGGACCTGCTTGTTATTGGCAAGCGGCCCCAGGTGTCACCTCCCTGGGGAAGGGGACTTTGTCTGCCCTGAGCCTTGCTGACACCCCGCTGCCCGGAACCGTGTGCACGCTTCATTCCAGCCACTGACCAGTGACGGGGGGTCGGGGGGGCACTGTCACCCACGAGGCCCCTCGGCGCGCGACTCTGCGCCCTCTGTGGATCCCGCTCCACCCCGGGTCTCCGGGGCCGGGCCCTGCCCACCTTGGCCGTCTTGATGATCTCGGTGAAATTGTCCATGATGGACTTGATGTCGTCCTTGAGCCGCTTGTTGTAGGACTGCAGCAGCGTCTCCTTGCTCTGCGGCAGGGCTCTCTGCTGGGCCATGGTGGCGCCTCGGGCGGCCCGGCGGGGAGCAGAGGCCTGGCGGCCACCTGTTCGTGCCTGGGACCAAGCGTGGCGGACAAACGTCCAAGTGTGAGCCGAGCACAGCTCCCGGCCGCCCTCGGCCACTCTCCACACCCCCTCGGGAACGCGCAGCTTTCCGGAGGAGGTTCCTTTCCTGCCTGATGACCGCGCTTCACTGGCAGGTACCTCTGGGTCGAGCCTCTTCTCTGGCCCACACCCGCTCCCTGGACAGGCTCACGAGACCCACGGAACCCGCCCCGGGGCTCCCACCGACTCCACCTCGGGCTCTTGGCGTTGCTGCTGCGTCTCCTCGGGCCCCCAGAACTCAGCCTGGGAGGACCTGCCCACCCTCCCCTGCTGGTGGGCTTCTCCCCAGAGCGCCACGGCCCCCCCACCTGCCCCCCAAGCCTCTGGTCCTTTTGATTCTGCCCCCTAAACACTTCTGGAGTCCATCCTTTCCCTCCCGGCCCCAGGTCTGCACGGGCAGCCCACGTCCTACAAGGTGCCCTGTGCTCCCACGGCGCCAGGACGTGCCCCCACTCTCTAGCCCGGCTCCTCTCGGCCCTCTCCCCCTGACCACCCTGACCAGCCTCCAGTCTCGGGACTCAGCGTGGGGCTTGCTCAGGGAGTGCTCTGGGCATCCCCGCCGTCCTCTCGGGGTCTCTGCTGGGACCACCCTTTCCACGCCAGGGATGGGGGGATGCGAGCGCCTCCAGGGCACAGACTCCCACCCCTCGGCTCTTTCCCTGCCCAGGGGAGACGCTCAGCAGAAGCGGCTGAGGGAATGAATGAATGAGTGACTGAATGAGTGAATGAACGGACAGACGAACTCGCCCTCCTTGCGGCAATTTCCAGAAGAAAAGACCACATGTAAGGCAAGCCCGACCCGACCCCGCCAGCCCCCACCGACCCTCTGCTAAGTGCCCTCGGGGACCGGCTTTCCCGGGGACCAGGGGCCCACGTCGCAGGCCCAGGCGGGCGCCCGCCGCGGCCGCGGGAAGGGCCCGGGCGCCGAGTGGGGGTCGGGGAACCAGCGCGAGGGACCACCACGCCGCACCCCTTCCCGGGGCGCTAACAACAGCCGGGGGTCGCCCGCGCTTACTCTCGCCTCTCGGGGGCCCGGCCTCCCGGTGCCCCTGCCCGGCGGTCCCTTTCCCGCGCGGCCTCCCGCAGCGCCAGCCCCTTCCGGCGCGCCGGCGCAGCGCGTCTGTCTCTTTAAATTCGAAATCCCGCGCAGGCGGCAGCTCTCGCGATCTCCGAGGCCGCCTACATATTACCCACAATTCCCTCTCCTTTCTCTCTCGCCGGCCGTCCAAGATGGTGAGTGAGCGGCCCCGGCCGCCCGCCCGCGCTCCATCCGCCGCCATCCTCGCCGGGGCCGGGCGCCGGGGGATCCCCGCGGGGCCTGGCACGCGGGCGCCGGGGAGCGGCGCGCGGCGGTGCCCGCTCGGCCGGGTGGGCGTGGGCGGGACCGGGGGCCGCGGCGCCGCAGTGCGGGCTCCCCGCGGCGGGGCGGGCCGGGGGGCGCGGGGGCGGGACGCGGGGCCCCGGCCGGGCGCCGCTGCCCAGGGCGCTTCCGCGGGCGCCCGCCTGCTCGTGCAGATGATGTGAAAGAATATTTGCTATCTGAGCCGCGGTGCGGACGCCCGTGACCACCGAGATCGCTGATGCACGGGCGGGCGTGCGCGGCGGCGTGGGGGCCGCGAGGGCGCCCCCGCCTCCACGCGGAAGCTGGTGGGCGGCGGGGCGGGCGGCTCTGACCGCCGTGTCCTTTCCGCTCAGCCCAAGGGAAAGAAGGCCAAGGGCAAGAAGGTGGCCCCGGCGCCTGCTGTCGTGAAGAAGCAGGAGGCCAAGAAGGTGGTCAATCCCCTGTTTGAGAAAAGACCCAAGAACTTCGGCATCGGTGAGTGAGAAGAGGGCGCGGCGGCGGCTGCTCTGGTGCTTCCCAGGATGGCAGTGTATCGGCCGTGGGTTAGAGTGGCTCTGGAGTCGACGCTGCCTGGGTCTGAGTTCTTGTCCTGCCACTTTCTAGAAATAGGGATAGGGACATCCTGGGGTTATTGCAAGTTGGAGCATCTGAGCGTGGCCTTGGGCGCTCAGCTTGGCCATCGAGAAATAGCTGTCCTCTTCCGCAGAGGCGCCTTGAACCAGGACCGGTGAGTGCAGCTCCGTGTGCTGAGCAAGGGAGGGGCCCGCGGGGCTCCCCGTGGTCTGCGAGTGAGTGCACGTGATGGAGACTTTGCCGCCTGAGCGTGGTGATGGCGTTCTAAACCACCGAGATCGCTGATGCACCTCACCCTTCTGAGGAGCCTTGCCAAGCATAGACTTGACAGTTTGGGCTTTGCTCACTGCCTTGCCCTTGACTTCGCAGGACAGGACATCCAGCCCAAAAGGGACCTCACCCGCTTTGTCAAATGGCCTCGTTACATCCGGCTGCAGCGGCAAAGGGCCATCCTCTACAAGCGGCTGAAAGTGCCCCCCGCCATCCACCAGTTCACCCAGGCCTTGGACCGCCAGACAGGTGAGGTGCTGCGCAGAGAAAGGAAAGCCTTCTTGGGCGAGGGCGTGGCCCTCGACAGTGTTACATCCCACTGTGCCCTTTGGCGGGGGTAAGGAAGTATAGGATTCCCTGTTCTATTTCCAGAACATGGCTTTGTCCGTGGTCTTATAGTTGGATAGTATCCGTCATTACTATGTTCTCACCAGAACAGTGGTTTTGCATTCAGAATAAGTGACAAATGTCAGAGCTTCAGTTGGAAAGCTAAGCCGGAATGTTTTCCCAGCCACGCAGCTGCTTAAGCTGGCCCACAAGTACAGACCAGAGACAAAGCAGGAGAAGAAGCAGAGGCTGCTGGCCCGGGCTGAGAAGAAGGCTGCCGGCAAAGGGGACGTCCCCACCAAGCGGCCGCCTGTGCTTCGAGCAGGTGAGTGAGCCCCTCCTCAGTGGTGAGTGGTGAGGCCAGCTGTTACAGTGATGTATGAATTTCTTCACCTGAAGTTACTGTGAAGGGTGAACGCTGAGCTTTTTAACACTGAGTTGCAGCTGAGTGAGACAGGCTGCTCGCATCAGAGCAGCCACTCGCTTACACAAACCACTTGCATGTTCCAGGGGTGAACACTGTCACCACCCTGGTAGAGAACAAGAAGGCCCAGCTGGTGGTGATTGCACATGACGTGGACCCAATCGAGGTACGCTTCTAGCTTGCTCTTAAGCACTGGTGGCTAAGCTTAGATTGGGTCCTTGTGTTGGCACCGGGATGATGGGTAGAGTAGACCTAATGCTGAGAGGCCAGAGTGGGGCCACCCCGCCTGCCAGTGTTTGGTTTGTGTACAGTCCCAAGGGATCCAGCCATGGCTCTTGCAATGATGTGAATCTCTCACTGAATCAAACCGTGAAGTGCAAATCTATGAGCTTTTTAACCCTGAGCAATTGCTTCCAAGCTACCCCTTTAAGTTACTGCTTTTGGTCAAAATACACTCCAGAGATGATGCTGTCTTCCAGCTGGTTGTCTTCCTGCCCGCCTTGTGCCGTAAAATGGGGGTCCCCTACTGCATCATCAAGGGAAAGGCCAGGCTGGGACGGCTCGTCCACAGAAAGACCTGCACCACGCTTGCCTTCACGCAGGTCAACTCGTAAGTAGACGGCCTTACCGCGGGTGGGCAGGGACCTCCATGCCCATTTGAAGGATTCTTTTTAAAAACCAATGTTTCAGGTCAAGGAATATAGTTACCTGAACTTTTGCCAGTGATGGTTAAGAATTTCTTCACCTGAACAAAACATGTGGTCATGTTTTATCTGAGGCAAAAGGGTTTGTGTTTGCTAAAAATGAAGACATTTCTGGAAGAGGAATTGCCTCATGCTACAGCCTTTTTTCCCTTTCTTGCTAGGGAAGACAAAGGAGCGCTAGCTAAGCTGGTGGAAGCTATTAGAACCAATTACAACGACAGATATGACGAGGTAAGAAACACAGCAGGGATAGCTTCACTAACAAGATTGAAGCCTCCGAAAATGACAGGCCGCGCTAACTCACTCTCTTTGTTGCAGATCCGTCGTCACTGGGGAGGCAATGTCCTGGGTCCCAAGTCCGTGGCTCGCATTGCCAAGCTGGAGAAGGCAAAAGCTAAAGAACTTGCCACTAAACTGGGTTAAATGTACACAGCTGGCTTTTCTGTACATAAAAATAAAAGTTCTCCTTCAGCCAGTGTCTATTTGGTATTCTGGGCTGGAGGCAGGAGGCATGTCTGGGGGGGGGTGGTGGTGAGGCGGGATGCAGTCAGTGACTGGTACAGAAGCCTGTAAGGGTGAGACTTGTGTGGGACTGAATTTGCTGTGCATGTCAGACGTGCAGACCATATGTGACAACTTGGTACTCCGAACGCGGATCATCCAGTTACTAGCTCGTTTTGGTAGAAATAAAAATACAACGTGTGAGCCAAGGAGCTTTATTTATACCAATGATGCATGATTAGCGTAAAGGCAGTCTCTGAAGGTAACACAGCGTACATGGAGTTATGTCCTGACAACTCCTGGGACAGGCGACCAGCTGGTTCTGTCATACGCCAGGCACCCGGCGCATGAATTTCTTAAACCACATGTATGATGTGGCTGCGCATAATCCGTACCTTGTGTTGAAAGAAGTAGAAAGACTGGGTCGGTTGGGGGGGGAGGGGCGGAGGACAGGCAGGTTTGGGGGGCTGTGCTTACCAGGTAATAATGTACTGTAGGTGCTCGTTCCTCAGAGAGACTCGTGTTTGTCCCCCAATGGGTCCTCCGGGAACTGTGCTCTCTGTAGAGACAGTGGGTTCAAGGTGTCGTGCACAGCTGGCCGTGCTTCCCACAGCCCTCAGGGCGCCTTCTTGGGGCAGCCTGGCCTGGTCGCTGCCCCCCACCTCTCCTGCATGGCCAGTCCCCTCAGGGACTCCTTGGACTTCTGGACTCCAAAGTTGCTCAGACCCTCCAGGCAGTAGCCAGCTGCCACGTACAGTTGTCGCTGTCACTTGGTTCCCAACAAGGCCAAGCCTGTGGCTTCTGCCCCACACAGGGTGCCAGCCACAAAGGCATCCACAAAAGCTACTCAGGTCTTCCCGGGGGACTGGGCAACGTACGGAAATCAGCATCAAGGAAAATGGGGTCTGCGCCTGTGACCCTGGCCATGGCCTCCAGGTCCCGGTAATGCCAGTGATTCCTTTCTGGATTGTTTTCAGGGACAAAGGGCTTTCTGGTTTCTGTCAGCCTCACCATTCCAACTAGGTCCACTTCTTGCTCAATCTGCAAAGGAAGGCGTGAGAGTGCCCTTAAGGGAAAGCGTGAAGAGGGGAGAGCCCTGTGTGAGCTGCTACAGCCCCCTCGATCCCTTGCAAGCAGGGAAGGGTGCTCAGCCCTTACCTGGCCCTTCTGCCGGGTGTCTGGATTCACTCTGTTCTTGGGGACAAACCCTCTATTTACCAGGATGGTGATTCTGGAACAAAAGGTGGGGAAGAGTTTGAGTAGAGATCATAAGAGTACACAAGCACTGCCCACTGGCTCAAACATGAGCTGAGGGGCTGCACAAGGAAGCTCGGCGTGGCAGGCGCCTAGGAAGAACGATGGTGCCACTGACCAGTGCCACTGGGAAGGCTTCTCTGTTCTACCTGTTGACCTCCAAGCTGCCCACAGGCCTCGAGTCCTGACTCAAGTCCCTCCACACTGCTGGGGTACCCTTCTCTTGCAGGCTGTAGTCACTAGACACCACGACAATTTCTCCATTGGAGGCACCTATGCTTTCCTTCCTTCCCTTTCAGAGCTTGGGGTACAGGACTTGCACAATAATAAACAGTTAGATGAATTGACTTTGGTTATCTAGGGCTCCACTATCTTATCAAAGTTGGGGGTTTCCTGCCCCAGCCTCAGTGTGTCCTGGAGCTGCGTCTGCCATACCCGCCGGCTCCTTGCATGGTCTACTCACCCCAGGTCCGAGCAATGGAAGGGGGTGACCACGTAGGCACCACTCTTGGCCAAGGAGGAGACCTGGCTCGCCTCCCGGGCAGGGTCCACCATGGTCCGTGGCATCATGTACAACTCCTTGGAGTGGTCAAAGTGCCCTCTGACCTTCACTGGCCGATACTCCAGATCTTTAAGTTCCATTGAGCTACATGAAGGGCAGAAACAGAACTGAGAGCAAGCAAGGCTTGGCAGGAAATCCAAACCCTCTAAGGCTTGGGTTGCAAATTACAAACCCACAAGAGCCAGATGAGGAATGTAAAAAGGTGGAGCAGTAGGGCCTGCCCCACTGCTGGGGGTGGCTGGACCTTGGCTCCAGCTCTATGAAGCCAGGTGGGAATGAGAATCTGCTGCCCAACAGTACAGTTTCCCAAAAGAAGCTAAAATGTGGACTCCTGTGTGAATGTCTTCTGTAAAATGTTGGTTCTTGCCTGCGCACCCGGAATGGAAACCTTTGCTGAATACGGCTCTCTCTCTAGAACTGCTTTTAAAGGAGGTGGGGAGGGCAGTATGATCACTGGGGCATTTTCTCCAAGTACCTTCACACCAAGACCAGCTTTCTCTGCCCTTGCCCACCAGCTAAGAATCCCTGCTTTGGAAGGCATCAGCAGGGGTGGGGAGTGGGGAGGGCTCAGGTGACGGACCTAATGAAAAGGCTAAAGCCAGAAAGACTGTTGTACGCCTGTCGGGCAGCTTCACCAGGCGGGTGAGGTCTCAGCGGGAAGCCCGGCAGGGAGACGGATCTGGAGGGCGAAGGCCCTGTTCAGAGGGGCGAGGCAGCCAGCAGCCAGGCCCTGCTGCCGACCTCGCAGGAGATCAGCCAGGGCGGGCAGCCACACACTTACTCTGCTGGCAGGGGAATGGGCTCGGCCATAACTCTAGACTCTAAATCTGCAATCAGCCTCAGCTTCCATTTCCGACGTTGGACCTTCAGAAACAGAACATCAGCAGGCTTCCAAGCAGATGGCAGCCAGGTCAAGGGCTCAGAGCCCCCCAACTTAGGCACCACTCTTTACCTGCCACGTTCCCAGGCCAAAGGCTGTCACAGGGATGAGAAGCAGGAGCCACTGGAGAAAGGAGTCGTCCTCTGCTTTTGTTGCAGGTGCTTCTGCTGCAGAACTCCCACATCGGCTTGGCCTCCAGGCCACCCCTAGTGGATGCAAGAGAGCGCTGGGTAAGGTGCCATGCTAATGCAAAAATGTTTAAAATGGGGGTGGGTGTACGTATCTGCATGATCTTCTGCAAACCTACCACCTCTCTAACTGGGGAAGAAAAACATCTCCACAAAACTGTAGGTAAACTTTTACCATTCCCCATTCTGAGACACACAGAGTTGCCTGTGTATGGAGCTGCAATTAAAAGCAGATGCTTTTGTGACCTTTTTTTTTTTTTTAAAGATTTATTTATTTATTTCCCTCCCTTCCTCCCCTGTTGTCTGCTCTGTGTCCATTCACTGTGTGTTCTTCAGGGTCCACTTGCATTCTTGGGAATCTGTGTCTCTTATTGAGTCATCTTGCTGCGTCAGCTCTCCATGTGTGGCGCCACTCCTGGGCGGGCTGTGCCTTTTTTGCGCCGGGTGGCTCTCTTTGTGGGGCGCACTCCTTGTGCGTGGGACTCCCCTACATGGGGGGGCACCCCTGCGTGGCAGGCACTCCTTGCACATGGCGCACTGCGCGTGGCCAGCTCACCACAGGCCAGGGGCCTGGGGTATTGACCTTGGACCTCCTGTATGGTAGGCGGACGCTCTATCAGTTGAGCACATCACTTCCCTCTTTTGTGACTTTGCAGAGTGTCAGGCATTGTTGGGTTGACAACAC
This sequence comes from Dasypus novemcinctus, assembly GCF_030445035.2. Classification (NCBI taxonomy): domain Eukaryota; kingdom Metazoa; phylum Chordata; class Mammalia; order Cingulata; family Dasypodidae; genus Dasypus; species Dasypus novemcinctus. Next base: position 126,387,232 of record NC_080680.1, on the reverse strand, counting down.
TAGCATGGGGCCAGCATCCCCAGAACAAACAGAACTAGGGCAGCCGATTTCTCAAGAAGACTCCACCCATGCTGCTTGCAAACGTGTTAGAGGAGCAAACAGAGCAAAACCTGCAGTCAGGAGTCGGACAGCAGCCCCGAGCCCAGCCCGGTTCCCAAACCAGTGCCCGGCATGTGATGTACACTCAGTGGACATTTGTTGACTGAATAAATGAGACCTCGTACTTAGTTCTGGCTCTGCCACTGACCACCTCAGGCCTTTTCACTCAAAAATACGCCAAAATGTATTCTTCTGCACCAAGAAGCAATGAGCATTAGCTCATTCAAAATACAATTCCTGAGCATCTATGTACCAGGTGCCTCTGGCTACTGTACTATGAAGAGAAAGGCCATCCATAAACCCAGAATAGTGGTTTACAAAGCTCTTAATAGTGTCTCTCTCTCATTGCTTATCATAAACTTAAAAGCTAGAACAACATGCACGGAAGGCACATCTGAGCTCTCAGCGGACAAGTCTCACCAGCCGAAAGCACCAAGACCTCACAGATGACAGAAGGGCAGGCCTGGAGCAGGCGGGCACGGCACCCTCTATTTGTGCAGGGCTCTCTGCTCAGAGAGCAGTGCCCTCTGATGTCCAGTGGGAAGAGAAGGAAATCTGCCACGACTCCATGAGCTTCAGTTTTGAAGCTCGGACACCGGGTTCCAATCCGAGGCGGGCCTCTCCGCAGCCGAAGGCGCATCGTAGAGCGGACCCGACGCAGGAGCTTCCCCTTGATCGCTGTGGGCACCAAGCCCTCGCCACAGCGCCGGGCACCAAATCGAGACTCGATTAGGACGCATTTAATCGAGAATGGTATTTCGTGACAAGAACCTCTCACGGAGTGGAGTTCAGTCGGCGGTTTCAGATTTTATTTCTAATCCCCAGGACGCGCCTCGAAAGTGCCCCGGCCCCTAAATCACACCCGCGGGCCGAGTCCTCACCTGGGCGCGCAGGGGCCCGCAGGAGGCTGCCGACAGCGCCGGCCGGGGCCTGCGGAGAAAGGGATGCGGGTGGCCTCCCCGCGCCCGGCCCTCCCTGCCCCGCGCGGCCCCGCCCGCAGCCCGCGCTCCTCCGCCGCCCCCGCGCACCGGCCCCGCGCCCGCCGCCCGCAGCAGCCGCAGCCTCAGCTCCGCCGCCCGCAGCCCCAGCGAGAGCAACGCCGCCGCCATCGCCGCCGGCGGCCCGCGGGCGCTTCCGGGGCGCCGGGCGTCTGCTTCCGGGTCGCGGCCCGGCCCCGCCCCGCCGCACGCGGAGGGCGTAGTGCCTGCTCCGCTGCCCGCGCCGCGCCATGGACGAGCCCCCCGCCGACGTGCGGGCCTTCCTGCGCGAGCACCCGGCGCTGCGGCTCGAGCCCGGAGCCTCCAAGGTCGGCTGAGAGGGCGGCGGGGGCGCGGGTGGCGGGCTCTGCGGGCGCCCTCCTGACAACCCCGGCCCGCCCGCAGGTGCGGTGCTCCCTGACGGGCCACGAGCTGCCCTGCCGCCTGCTCGAGCTCCAGGTCTACACCCGCGGCAAGAAGTACCGGCGGCTGGTCCGCGCCTGCCCGGCCTTCGACTACGCCGAGCTGGAGCCGCACATCGTGCCCAGCACCAAGAACCCGTACGTGGGCGCCGCCGCGCGGTGGGCGGGCGGCCGCGTGCAGACCCGAGCCTCCCGCCAGCCGGGCATCCTGGCAGGGAGCCCCCCGTGAGGGGGCTGCCCGTGTCGCCCCTTCCCGGACGGGGTTGTCCCCGGTCTGGCTGGCGCCAAGTGCTGCACCGATCCCAAAGCCCGGACCCCACACCCCGGGGTAGCGCTCCCCCCAGGAGGGCCAGCTCTGCGGGCCGCCTTTCCCTGAGCGCCAGGGTGGGGGCGCAGGTCCAGGTGGGAGGCTCGGGAACGAGGCCTCTGCCCTGGGAGCCGGTTTCCTTTGCTGTCCCCGTGAGGCTGGCCAGGGGGGCCTGCCGCCTCGAGAGGAGCGGCCATGTGCTGTGCTGGTGCTGCCTGTGCGTCTTCCCCAGGAGGGAGGCTTTGGTTAGGCTGAGAGCCGTGGGTGACAGAGCCCCGGATGAAGCGGGTCGGCGTGCGCCCGTGTGTTGGGCACATCCCAACCCCGTTGCTAAGTCCTGAACACGCGTCTTTTCTCTCTGGAGCATTCCAGTGGGCAGGGCCGCCTGTTTTACGGTATTTGCTACGAGGCCCTGTCAGCGCAGGGCTGTGATTGGTGCGAGGCCGGGGCCCAGGCTGCGCTGCAGACCCTCCCATCGGCCGGGGTGGGGCTGGGGAACCTGGGGCTTCCCTGTGAGCTGCCCTGTCCCTGCCCCAGGCTCCAGCTATTCTGCAGGCTCACGCTGAGACACATCAACAAGTCGCCGGAGCACGTGCTGCGGCACACCCGGGGCCGGCGGTACCAGCGGGCTCTGCGCAGATGTGAGTAGCCCCGGGGGGGGGGGGCCCCCCCCATCGCCTGCTTGGAGCTACAGGTGTTTGGGCAACAGAGTATCCCTCGAAGGCAGAAGGGGCATCTCAGGCACTCTTATGTGCCACTTAGCGGGTGCCTTGGGACCCTACAGGTGGACAGTGGGGACTGGTCCTGGCACAGCGGGCAGGTGGACGGTGGTCCCCGTCCTCGGGAGCTTAGTTGAGTGACGCACAACTGCAGCGCAGGAAGCAGGCTTGGAAGTCTCACTGCGGGGCGGGCGGTGCCAGGACCTGCCTTGTCAGGGTGGGAGGCCCCCCCCCCCCCGGGGCTCCTTCTGGCCGAGGCTTGAGGGACCTGAGGGCTGGGGCCACAGAGCTCCAGGTAGAGGAGAAGGGCGGGCGAAGCGTGTGGCAAAAGAGAGCTTGGTTGTGCGAAACTCGGAGGGCGGCCGTCGTGGCAGCCTGCGGGGGGCCCGGTGCAGAGCCGGTGGGGCCCGGAGGCCGTGGCCAGGAGCGTGCATGGGGGGGACGTGCCCCCTGCCTTCGCAGCACTCGAGAAGTGAGGTGGGGGAGGTGCTGGTGATGGAGACAGCAGCATGAGCCTCAGCAGCAGGTCTGGGGGCGCAGGAGTCCTTGGCTTATTCAGTTTGAGGCCTGAGATCGCAGGGAGGGCCCCCCGAGAGGAGAAGGGGCTGGCATGGAGGCTGGAGCGGGCAGAAGTGGTGCCTCAGGGTGTGAAGTCTCCAGAAGTGGGCGATTCTGTCCCTTCCGCGTTGGCGAAGGGCAGGTGAGGACAGGTTTGACCACGGCGGTCCCTGGCAGCCTTGGGCAGGGGCAGTTGCGGTGGCTGGGGGACAGCCTGGAGGGAGGGGGTGAGCCAAGCGCGAGCCCCTGGGGGCGGGTGGCGTGTGGTCCCTGCCATGCTCTGAGCACTGTGGGTGGAGGAAGTGGAGCCAGCACAGAGCACCTTCGTGCAGATCTGGCCTGAAGGGAAACGGGCTTTGTCGGCAGGTGGGGTGGCCGGGCGGAGGGGCCCGGGAGAGTGAGGGGCGTCTGGGGAGGGCTGCTGCCTCGTCCTTGCAGGAGGGAGGGAGCTGGCCCAGGCGCTGGCAGGTCTGACAGGGCGGGGGGCAGGGAAGGAAGCCCGCAGGCTCCCGTCTCGGGAGCGAGGCCTCTTTAGGACAGTAGTCAGGCGTCCAAGACCTGCCTAGGCCACCCTGAGGCCGCGTGTGGCTTCCAGTGGTACCCACTCAGCCACCTTGCTGTGACGGGTGGGGGCTGCGGGGGGTGGGGCATAGGCCCCTGGAGGCGAGGTGGCAGAGGCCAGGCCCCAGCAGGGCTGGTCCTTGAGGGGTGACATCAGGAGCGGGGGGCCATACGCAGGCCTCCCGAGGGGTTCTCTTCACCAGCCCCTGCACGCTGCCCCCTCCCCACACCAGGGGCCTGATGAGGCATCGGTGGGGATCCTACCTGGCCGCTCCTGGTCCCAGGTGGCCAGGGCTGGGCAGATGCCACCAGCCTCGCCAGGCCAGAGAGGACTCAAGGCTCGGGGGTGGCCTTCCCGGGCATGGCGCGTGCCTGCGCCTGCTCGTTGCTCGCAGCCGCTGGCTCCTGGCCGGATGGGGGAGGAATGGCATGGCTGTGTGAGCCTACGCCGTCTTCCTGCCTCTCGGCCCAGCCCGGCGGGTGGGGGCCAGAGCTCTGAGGAGCACGCGGGCACCAGGCAGCCTGTTTGCCTCCCAGATGAAGCGTGTCAGAAGCAGGGCGTGGAGTTCGTCCCCGCCTGCCTGCTGCACAAGCGGAGGAGGGCCGGCCAGGCGGCCAGCGACGGGCCCCCCGGCGGAGGAGCGGACTTCTGGGAGCCTGTGTCCAGCGACGAGGAAGGGGCCCAGAGCGACGACAGCATGACGGACTTGTACCCACGTAAGCAGGATGGCCCTTGCCCTCTGGTCGTGCTCCCTCTGCCTGCTCTGCCCCCGCACCCTGTCTGGCGGCTCTCCCACGCAGAGGATGTGGAAGAACCTAACGGGCTCCCGCCGGCCCCTCCACTCCTTCCAGCTGAGCTCTTCACCCAGAAGACCCCGGGGAAGACAGAGAACGGACACCACGGCGATGCCACGGGGACGGAGAGCGAGGACGAGGCGAGGCCCGCGGGGGACGAGAGCAGTGCACGCACAGGCAAGACGGGCGCAGAGGAGGCGCTGGACCCGAAGCGCAGGAAGGTGGGCCTCCGTGCCGGCTGCCAGCCTGGCGGCTTCCTCTAGCTGCTGTTTCAAGCTCCTTTAAAAAACAGCAGAACCCCAAGCAAGCGGGACCCCAGGCTCACATGTGAAATGAACTATTTGCCAAGGCTGCTGGGATTGAGCCAAAGCTGCCCCTTTGCTCTGTGCTTGCCCAGAAGCAGCTGCAAGGGCCCTGGCTCCGTGTACAAGCTGCAGACCACTGGTCTAAAAGACACCTGCCCAATGGAAGAGCCCTGGCGGCTGAGGACCCAGGGGACGGTGCCAAGTTACTAGAGGCCGTCCTTGACCTTTGCAGCTGGGGCAGGAATGAAGGTTCTTGGCTGTGAGAGTAGAAGAGCAGGACTGGGCTAGAACAGGTTCCACTGCAAAGCCCTGAGTGCCACGTGCTGCCCCTCAACGTGTCCACGGAGCCGCCCTGGCCTGGTAGCTCTGAGGGAAGCCACGGGCAGGACAGCTGGCACCTGAGTTTCACGCGAAGCCCTCTGTGGGGTGGGCAGGCTGGGCTGGGGAGCCCTGCTTTCCCAGACCCCTACATCTTAAGCCCAGAAAGGCCCTAACATGTAATTTTCTGTTTATGCCGCAGAAGCAGTTGGGGTCATTGAAGAAGAAGTTCAAAAGTCGTCACCACAAACCCAAGAGCTTCAGCTCTTTGAAGCAGCTGGGTTAATAAAAGGTTGCTGGAGAAAACCCTGGAAGACCCTGCCCTCTTGCCCCTGCGAAACAGAGAAGCCGGCTCCCTGCAGGCTGCAGTGGCAAGGCGGGCTGGGGAAGACCAGAGGCCCACACTGCATACAACAAATGCCATTATTTATTTTGAGGTTTCCAAAAATCAAAACATTTTCAAACACAACTAGGATATAAAATACAGCATAAAATGAAATTTATACCTACTTCCCACATAAGTTTCCGGAAACTTTTGCTGAAGCCAATTGGTAGGCCATCCTTTTCTCTCCTCCCAGCAAAGGCACCTCACTCTGCCCGCCCTGCCCTCTTGGCACTGGGGAGACGGAGGCAGCCCCCACACCCACCCCAGCCTCCTCGGCTCTGTCCCCCTTTCCACAACCAACAAAGGTCTGAGTGCAGGGCCAAGCAGGGCCTGTGCCCCAGCCAAAGTGGCCACAGAGAAACTGCTGTGGCCAAGAGTGTCACCCCGGGGGGCTGTCGTACTGTGTTCCAAGGGAAGGGGCTGCGGGGGGCAGGTATTGGGGGGGGGGCATTAGTCACCCTCCGGGCAGCAAGCACCCAGTGACCAGGGAGGAACGAGCGCTCCGTCCTTCCACCACCGTCTAACCTAGACACACTGGGCAAGGAAGCAGCCGGCTGGGCCCCAGGAGGGGTGGCTGGGAAGGGCACCCATTGCTCCCGCCAGGTGAAGACCTTTGAGGGAGTCCTTCCGAGTTAGAGCGAGTTACTGCCCCCTCCCAGGATTCCGGGCCCCCGCCCCAAGCAGCCTGCTCCCTGAAGGCTCTGAGGCTCTGCCGCCCTCGTGGGGTTCACTACACACAGCCAAGCGGAGGAGAGCAAGCGATGGCGCCCCCAAGAAGAAACAGTGTAAGGCAATGTTAGAAAACTTTAAATACAGGATTGAGATCAAATCAGTAAGGCATCACAAATTGTAAAAAGGAATTTGGGCTGCATTCAGCATAGCAAAAAGACTGAGCAAGCGGCAGCAGCCTCTTGGAAACGGTAAGTCACGGCTGCCTAACAGCTTAGACCTGCAGCCTGGGAAGCTCCCTCGAGCCAAGGAAAAGCCTGCGTGGGATGTTGCCAGGACAGGGCAGAACCGCCTGGTTTCCAGACCTCGCTCTGAAAAGGTCAGGGGTGAGGTAACTGGTGTGTGGGCCCCAGGGTCTTGAGACTGCCTCGCGGCTCTGCCCGCCCAGGCTGGTTGGCAGGGGTCTGCTGAGGTTGGCTCGCCCGTGGGACCCCTGCCGCCACCTCACTGTGCAGCTTCCTCACCGCCGTCCTGTCCACCAGGCTTGGGGCCACAGTCAGGGACTCAGAAGCCCTCCATGCCTGCCTTGAGCCACCACTGGTCCTCTTTAGGGAACTCTCATGACTAAGGGGCGTTACCCAAAGAGAAAGGTGACGCCCACCCAAGCTGATGTTCTGGTCAGCCTTCTGCCGTAAGCAGCAGCTTCAGCTGCGCCCTTTAATACTGCCTCATTTCTTTGGATTTCTCGGAAATTGTTTTTCTTCCTATTCCTATCAAGTAGTAAAATGCAGGGGCAGACACAACACTGGAGCCCTGGATGGGATTTTAAACCAGGGAGTTTGACAGTGTGATGTTTGGTCAGGCCATTCCAAATCAGTAATTTTAGCTATAAATGTAAACTTAAAAAATAATAAGAGGGAGACCACTCTAAATGATACGCAAATGTATCTGCTCACAGTACAGCTTCAAGGCTCCCCCCAAAAAGAAACAAACAAAAATGGGACTGAGGCCATAACCAGCTAAGCTGCTCACTCCAGGAAGCCCTGGCTGGGGTGGGGCCCTGGCCAGCACTTAATAGTCAAATACCAAATTGTGGTTCCAAAGCAGCTTTAGCATCAGCTTTCAGGTGCTCTGCAAATAAAGTTCTCAAACATCTGTGCCTTTACCAAAGGAGGGGAAAGGAGGAGGACACATAAACGCTGGCAGTTGTGTCAAAGCCACCCTGAACCAGTCTTTGATGGCCACGATCTTAGCCACGTTGGGAGGGACCTGTTACCACTCTTTCTTCTTCTCGTCCATGGAGACGCCCCCAGGGCCCAGAGCCACCACCAGGAGCAAGCCTCCAATCACGGACATGGTCTGGAAGAAGTCGTATTTCAGGAAGTCGTGCATGGGCTTGTAGACTGGAATGGTCCAGAAGGCGTTGAAATACACGTTGATGGCAAACAGCCAGACGACGAGAGTCAACGCAGCCAGCTTGGTTTTAAAACCAACGGCCACTAAAATCATTAGAGCTGTGCCCACAATGTTCTGGAGAATCTGCATTGGTCAGAAGACAGAAAATCAGAATGACTGAGGGGAAGGAAGCGGTGCCTCAGCTTTACCAACGGAAATGTGCTACCCGTTTTGTCACTGACATCTGTGCCAGGTTCATCTGCTGTGAGATGGCAGATGAAGGTTGAAGAATGAAGAATGAAAATAAGAACTGGAAGTTACACGTGGAGAAATAAAAATGGGGCAGGGGCAGGGAAGCAACTGATAAAGGATTGTTGGCTTTGAAGCACAGAGTTTGGGAAAAAAGAACAAATCTCCAACTGCCAGGCTGTGATTAACCAAGATCAAGTCAAGTTTCTGCCTGGTGGCTCTCTGAGCTGTAAGTCCATTCCCAAGGACTTCCCGCCCCTCCCAGGCGTCCAAGCTAGAAATGACCCATCTCTTTTCCCATAGCCAGTCAGGACCCCCTGGGGCAGCCCTCCCTGGCCAGGGCCTCTCATACTCCCTGCCAGCCTCGCCACTGTCTAGGTGGTGATAGGTGCTCCGTAAGCTCCTCGAGGGGAAGGAGAGAACCTTCTTCAACCCCGTAACCCCAAGCACCTGCCGTACAGGTAGTAGTAGATTTAGGTTCTGATGAACAAAGCAAAGAAAAAGGAGTCTGTGCAAAGCATTCTCGGTTGGTAGCCTTGAGGACAAGTACACTGGACTGCACTTTTCAGCAAGTTCAGGTTGATTTCTGCCTTAATCCGTTGGAAAGGCAACTTTTTTTTTTTTTTTTTTTAAATAGGATCAGAGGTATGCTGTTTGCCCTGCATGGTACACAACCAAGGAAAACAGGGCAGGGGCTGGGAGGGGCACTGCTCTTCTCATTTCAGCAAGTAGGAAGCAGGAAGTGGGAGACCGGAAGCAGGAAGTGGGAGCCAGAAGCAGGAAGGAGGCATACTCACCGAGAAGAAGCTGGCGTCGAGGTGGAGGAGGGTCATGAACATGAGCACGAGCAGGAGCCGGCCCCCGAGCTGCATGTACTGCTTAGGGGAGCTTTCGCGCATGGTGGGCACGCCCGCAAACATGCTCTTCCCCTCGGACCGCGACTCGGCCAGCAGCAGCAACAGGCCCCCTCCCAGGGCCAGGTTCCTGGAAGAGACGTCGGCATGTCTGCCCGGCCAGCTCGAGGGGGTCCTGCAGCCAGCGGGGGACGGGTTCCTCCCCCTCCCTGACTAGACGCTGTGCCCAGCAGGCCCGTGGCCACGAGGCTGACGACATCAGGACTTACACACACCTTGAGTCATATGAGCTGCAGATACGATGAAGGGACAGGAAGCCTGACACACCCTGGCTTCACGCTTCCTAGCTGGGCCCTGTGAGCACGCCTGTCTGTCCACCCCGCCCTCCGTCAAGTGAGGTCGGGGCAGATGAGTGCATCTCACCAGTGCCTGCTACAGAAGCTTTTTCTAAGAGGCACAGTTGGGGCCCAAACTAGTGTTACTCCAAGCACTGGTTTCCAAGTTTAAAGATAGGAGAACAGTTCTCTAAACTCACCAAGTGGAGTGTACGTACCTCATCAAAAACTTTAAGTCCCATAGAATGCTGTAGGCAATCGTCTGAGGGAAAGGAGAAGACAGAGAAACATAAGTCTCAGCATTTTCAAATGAATTTCTTTTCTACAGAATTAGCAGCATTAGGGAGTTTTTCCAGTATGAACTGCAAATATAAAAATACATGAAACCAGCTCCGAGTTCAACAGTTTAGTTCAGTATTTCCCCAAAAGGGTGATGTGGGGACCCCAGATTGCTCAACCAACGCCTGGATTAAAATATTCTATGAAGGGAAGCGGACTTGGCTCAACAGAGCGTTCGCCTACCACATGGGAGGTCCACGGTTCAAACCCAGGGCCCCTTTGACCCGTGTGGAGCTGGCCCATGTGCAGTGCTGATGCGCGCAAGGAATGCCCTGCCATGCAGGGGTGTCCCCCACATAGGGGAGCCCCACGCACAAGGAGTGTCTGTATAAGGAGAGCTGCCCAGCGCAAAAGAAAGTGCAGCCTGCCCAGGAATGGCGCTGCCCACACAGAGAGCGGACGCCGCAAGATGATGCAACAACAACAAAGTGACACAGATTCCCGGTGCCACCGACAAGGATACAAGTGGACACAGAAGAACACACAGCAAATGGACAAAGAGAACAGACAACAGGGGTGGAGGCGGGAGTGAAAAGGGGAGAAAAATAAATAAAAATAAATCTTAACAAAAGAAAATTCTATTTAAACACTTCAGCCAAGCAACCAGAGCTCCTCGTGAGATAGCCAGATAGCGTGCGGGCTGAAAACCGCCCTTGTGCTTTATCTCCTTGTCAAGGGAGCCTGAGGAAGCAGCTGAGGACGGCGTGGCACCGCCTGGCGAACCAGTGCATGCTGCCCCCTCAGGGTGACAGCCCCAAGGGCCTGCTCTGCTGTCGACGCTCCTGAGCGTGTACTAAGGGAAATCCGGCCAGCGGCCCTGGAGAGAAGAGGGGTGCAGGCAGCTGGAGACACGCATGCTGGCGAGGACAGCGCCTTCAGCTGCTCGACTGCACCTGGGGCACGGTGGGGGAAGGCCAGCACAGAGCTCCACCTACCTGCAACGCGATGATCCCAAAGAGGCCAAAGCAGGCGTACTGCACGAAGTTCCTGCTCAGCACCAGGACGCAGCCAGCTGTGAGGGAGAGGATGAGGGTCAGAGGACTGTGGGTGAGCCCAGGTGAGGAGTCGCACCAGAGCAGGTGACCGCCTCACCGGTCCCTGGTGCAGCAGCAGTCAATAGCCTGCCCCGAGCCGCAGGCAGCTTCTGGGAGAGTTAGCTGCAGGCTTGAACACGCACGCCTGACCAGCTCATTGGCCCTCGCTTACAAAGCACTAGTCTAGAAGGTGGAGCCCTGGCTAGAAAGAAGGGGCCGTTTCCCAGGGTCGGCTGTCCATCAGAGGCAGGTGACTGCTCTGCTCTGCAGAGCTTCACAAGACATGGGAGAGCAGAAGTCCCTTCCTCGCCCTAAGTTAAGGGGGAGGAAGGCTCTCAGCAGATGGCCCCTCAGGAACAGAGAAGGTCAGAAGCCAGCAGGAGCGTCACGCAGGGCTAATGTCTACCTCTCACTCACCTAACCCTGGTCCTTTCCAGACCCCCATCTGTGCCTTAGCTCTAATTCTGGCCCCCCCACCGTGCCCCTGTCTCTCCAGCATCTTCTGCTTTGGGCACTCAGGACCAAGAACCGGCTGTTTCTTTAGCAAGAGCCAGAGCTACCAGCCCAGGACTGGAAGTTTGCAGAACAAAACCTGCTGGTCTGCCAAGCCTGTCCTGGGGAGAAGGGGATCCAAACACAGCCCCCCAGGCTCTCCTCACCAGCACAGACTCTGCACACTGTGCCAGCAAGGGATCAGGAGGCCCTGACAAAGTCGCCAAGCCCGCAGCAGACGCAGTGCGGCGAGTGGCCCTTACTCAGTTGTCCAAGCAGGTTGAGGAACACGAAGGAAGAGGCGAGGACGTAGCCGCAGCTCCAGGTGGTGTCGATGTAGTCCCGCTGCTCGCTCCACTGGAACCACATGCGGATGCCGTCCTCCAGGAAGGTGCTGATCAGGCAGAGGCGCGCCACGTGGGGGAGGTACTGCTTCGTCACGCGCAGGAACTGCGGGGCCAGGAAACCTCAGGGTGAGGAGGCTGCGACTCACAGACCACAGCTTCCTCAGACAGCAGGGCAGCTGAGCAAAGAGCAACCGCACCTCCCCAGGCAGGCATGGGGACTCAGCCCGCTTGTAAGGGTGTGCGGCCATCTGCGCATCAGCCCCGGACCTGGAAGGCAGCAGCTGTCCCACACCTGCTTCCTCCAGCATCCCTGCAGGCACATCTGGGTGGCAACTGGTCCTCACTTGTGACCTGTCCCAAGATGCACAGCTTTCGTGTCCATCGAGGGCATCCGCCAGCTAGCCACAGCCTGGAACACGGAGGCCCTGAGGGGTCGCCTGGCCAGGCTCTTCCCTCGGCACTGTTGGCACCTGGGGCCATCCGGACCCCCACCCACGAGATGCCAGGTGCACTCCCCCGAGCTGTGACAACCAAAAATGCCTCCAGACATTGCCAAGTGCCCCCTGGGGGGCAGAACTGTTGCAGTTGAGACCCACTGGTCCAGTCCATTCCCTCATTTTACAAACAAGCAGGCTGACAATGAGGCTGCACTGCACTGGCAGCACATGGCTGAGACTTCAACCCAGCCCCCTGGCTATCTGTGGCCGAGTCGCTGTGGTTTTGGCCTCCCTGTCACCTCCAGGCACCCTAGGAATGCTCAATGCCCCCCACCCCCCAACACACAGAGAAGAAAGCTGGGTGCACTGTTGTCAGGCACATCCACTTAGGGGACAGCCGGGGCCTCAGGTCTCAGGAGCCAGAGGGCCAGCTGGTGGTAGCTCCCGGGATGCCATTTACCCCAAATGCGTAGGGCAGCGAGCAGGCAGGCCAGGCTCAGGAAGAGTCACCACCTGAAGCCGGCACTGCCCAGCCCCTACCAGTTGTGCAGTCTGACTGGGGCAACTGCGTGTCTACATGATAACTAGGAGTAAAAATAGGAAATGCTGAGGATGTCAAATGACCAGGAATCCCTGGGATTTTTTTTAAAGTCTCTGGAGCCCAAAACTACAACCACACAAATAAGAGTGACTAGCGACTGTTTCAACAGCAATTAATGCAAGCGTGTGAAGCCACTGGCCAACGTCAGAGAAGAAGTACATTTATAGCTTCCGTCCCATGCAACGTATGCCATTTATGGTGGCTTGGTTAGGAGATACGCATGTGCTGCCAGATGCCAGGTCCAAATGTCATCTGGTGTGCCGATATGCCTCCCTCTCACGGGCCATCAGAAGCCCAGATACAAAGGGACAGGAACCCGACGATAACACGGCAACATGGCAGGACTCAGGCGAAAGGTCAGGGGCCCACCCACCTGAGCCAGGTAACAGGCATTGCAAGTCTAAAGGGCACACCTGAGCTGAAGCCTCCGAGGGACAGCTGGGCGGACGTGGGCCACACAGGCCCTTTCAGGGCCAGACTTCCTGCGGAACGAGGAAGGTGTGCGCGGCAGTTCCCTGCTGCTGGTCTCCATGAGAAGGCCGGGCCCAGAGGAGCCTCTCCCTCCAGCCGGAGGAGCCTGGCAGGGCAGAGCCGGGCTGTTTTCTCCAAGTCTCCTGAGCCTGAGCCCCACGTTCTCAACTCTGCAGCCATTTCCTGGGCCTCGGTCTCCCAGGTAGTGACGGCAGAAATCAGACAGACAGACACCCAGCCAGCGAATGGGTACGGGAGACAAAGCCCTGGCTGTGTTCTCATCCTGGCCCCAGCGACCACGCTGTGTGGCCCTGGTCAAGCCGAGCTACTTTCTGGTGGGGGTCCTCTGTTACCGCTCTACGAAGTGGGCAGAGCTGGGTCAGACGGTCATTAGGAGCCTCTCTGCCTTCAGCCATCTGGAGATCTCCAGGCAGGGAAGGAGAGGAGGGGGTAAAGACCTTGCCTAGAACCACCCCGGGCAGCCCCACGCACTCCACTCTGGAACTGGCGGCCCACGTGGAAAGCACACACCAGCAGGTGCACGCATGTGGCTCAACGTCACACCGATGATGAGGCCCAGGGACAGCCGGTGCCACCTGCCTGGCCCAGTGTCCCTCTCGTGGCCTAGACGCCTCCAGAAGGCCGAGCAAGGGTGCAGTCACCCGTGTACTGTGGCACAGATAAGGACCGTCACAGCGCTCGACTCAGCACTGCTCAGCTGGAACGACCCTCACGGGAAGGCCCCATGCAGACAGGCCCTGGCGGCAACTCAGGCCTCCACCTCAGGGCCACACCTGGGCGAAGGCAACCACCTGGAAGGAAGACCTTGGCAAGAAGGCCAGCCACGGCGGGACCCCCGTGATCCATGTCCCAAAGACACGGTCCTGGGAGGCACTCTGACTTGCTTCCAGAACGAGCACTGCGGCCGGCGCGGTGCTGACCAGAGGTCTGAGCAGACCAGTCCTGCCGGGCGTCGGCCCCCACCCCTGGGCTCAGAAGAGTCTCACTTGCCGAGCAGCCTGCCCACAGCCGCCTGAAGCCTCAGCGCCTCTTCATCTGAGCATCCGGGACGGGAGAATTAAAGGGCAAAGAGAGAGGGGGGAACACTTCTCTTCCAAAGGCGGATCTGCTGCGCCACCCCCCGGCATTCGCAGGGCAAGGAGACAGGCACCTTTCTGCATGTGAACGCAGAAATGCCAATTCTGGCACTTGCACTCAGAACTAGGCTCGCCTAAGCCTGGGCTGCTCTGATTTCCAAAGGCGAGCAGGCTGGCCAGGCCCACCCAGGACCCCTCTAGACAAGCTCTCCTCCACTGAGCACCAGGTGAGGCTGACACAGAAGAGAAACCTAAAACCAGACCCGGTTTTCCCCTTTCCCCTGCATGTGCTGGTGACAGTTGCCTGGACTTGGCACTTAACCCGTGTTGCCACCTTTGGGAAGTCCCCAAGCAAGCTCTCTCTCAGCACCCCCAGAGCCCAGGCTGCACCAGCCAAGCAGGACGCGCAGCCTGAGGGAAGCAAGAGTGGCTGGGCCTCAGGCCCTCCCACTCCGCGGGGTGCCACGGCAGCCAGCCGCTGCTTCGACAGCGCAGCTCCACAAGCACAGACATCCCGTGACACCTTCGAAGACAGGCGAGGCGGCTAACTCCACGGGCTGGCTTCTCGTGGGAACCTCCCGAGAACGCCACTCTGGAGGGCGACAGGGCTCCCACGGCATCCAAGAGGCTTAAGAAATAGGAAAGCTGAGACTACTTAAATGGGGTCATTATTTCGAGGGCTGAAGGGGATTTTAGAAACATAACCTAGCCAGCCTGAGCCTAACGCTTCGGGAACCCAGGGATCGCTGTCACTCTCCCTCTTCAAGTTCCACACAATGCCTGAAAATCTGCTCCCTGGGTCTGCAGGAAAAAAATGAAATCAGAGAAAGCAGCCTGCAATTCTGGGTCAGTGAGCAGTGTGAGGAAGAGGAACCAGGCAGCCAGACTTTCTTGATCTCCAGACTGGCTCCCGTCTCAAGGGCCAGCCTGAGTCCACACGTTTGGAAGACGGGAGCCTGGGCCGAGGTGGCCTCCATCCTGGGCTGAGGCAGGGCTGGCCAGGGTTCCGCGACTCACACCAGCACTTCCCCGCCACCCCAGAGCCTCCCGGGGCCCCCCTAAGGGCTGCTCAGGTGCACGCGGCACCACGCGGGCAAGGAGGCAACTGGCCCAAAGCCGGACGTGCACATCTGAAGACCCCGTGCCTCCTAGGAAAAGCAGCTCCAGAGGCCACGCTGAAGAGGACGCTGTGTGGCATTCTCCCGGGGGCAGCCACACTGTGCACGGTCCCCCCTACTCCTCCAACCCATGCCCCCAAAGCACTGGGGTTTGTTTCGACCTCCTGCTGCCAATCGCAAGCAGAGAACAGTAAGTCTGCTCCCCCAGGCCTCCTCTCCCCCAGGCCTCCACACCCCAGGCCTCCTCTCCCCCAGGCCTCCACACCCCAGGCCTCCTCATCCCCAGGCCTCCACACCCCAGGCCTCCTCTCCCCCAGGCCTCCACACCCCAGCTTGGGAAGCCTCTGGGGGGGCTGGCAGAGGCGCGCAGAACCAGAGGAGGACGCACAGAGCGCGGCGCGGCCTCCAGATCCCACCACACGAGGTGGCCTTTCAGGCAGCGCTCCTGCAGCGTCCTGCCTGGGGGCCGCGTGCGCACAGTCCAGGTGCCACTGCCAGGGCTGTCCTCACTACCCAGCGCTGCAACAGTGGCATCTCCTGGGACTGGCTCAGTCACACCAAAGGACAGGTTAAAATGCCAAAGGCCATGCTGGGGAGCTAGGTCTGGTGCAGCTGCTTGTCACCCTCGTGTGGGCCATTAGGCAGAACCCTGTGAGTGCTAATACCCGTTTACTGGGACAGCCGTGCTGCGGGGTGCATTTCACAGTGTCTACTAGCAACGCGGAGCAGCTGCAAAGCAGAGGCATTATTCTGGCCGGTTGAGTTCCTGAGTGCCTGGCCCCCGATGACCTGCTCTCAGTGGCTCAGACAGAGCCAGGCTTCCTGGGAGCAAGGGGACACTGCGCCTGGCTGCCAAGGACAAGGAGCTTGTGGCCAGAGGCAGAGAGACGAGATGCCTACCAGCTGGAACTACCCAGGCTGCTTCTCTCCAAGGGCCTTCCTTGCCTCTGGAACCTCAAGGAAAGGGTGTGACACAGCCAAATGGCCAGCCTTGGGGCAACAAGACGCGGGCTTGGCGTCGGCGAGACCACGCATCCCTCCTTCTCCTCGCCTGGAAACCAGACACCTCCGAGTCAGGATCCAAGGTCGTGTGTCCTAAAGACCCGGTGCACTGCCTGGCACAGTTAAAGGTACGGGTCTGGGAGACAAGGCTTTTCCAGGTTTCACCCTTGGCAGCCCAGACTTTCTGGTCAAATCCCATCACTTCGTTTTTGCTTTTGTTTTCTGGAGGCAAGGTGAGGAAAAAAATGGATTTGTCATATTATCGAATAAGTGACTTCAACGTTATTTCTCCCCCTGCCCCATATCGGAACTCTCAGCACTCTACGTTACTGACAGCTTTGTTCACAGACAACGTGAGAAACAAGCGCCACCCAAGCGTGGCCAGGTCTTGCCCATGGGAAGCTGCCGTCTTGGCCCTGCACACTGACACCTGCCCACTCTCCTGCACCCAGCCTACTCATGGCCGGTGAGGCTCTTTTGCTTGTTGTCTGTTTGTTGTTGCTTTTTCAGGAGGCACAGAAACCGAACCCAGGGTCTCCCTTGTGGGAAGCAGGAGCTCAGCTGCTCGAGCCACACCTGCTCCCTGGCTTTGCTTCTGAGGACCACGAGAGGTACCGCCCTCCCGAGCTGCCCACCGAGGAGGCATGAAGTTCATTCTGAACTCCTCCCCTCTGACCACCGGTGGAGCCCTGAGCACTGACACCTGACGCAGGCGGCCTGCACTGCGCAGCAGCGCGGCCGCGCGGCCTGTGGACTCCGTTTATTTTTTAGGCAGTATGCCATTGTAACGATGATAGTGCTTTCTCCTTGATTTGTGCCAGAAAAGGAGCAGCAGGCATGAAAAGCACGCTGGCCCCGGCTGGAGCCCTGGCGAGTCCAGCAACCACGGCAGGCCTTGCTGTCCCCTCAGCGACTCGGTGAGGTCGGCCATGGGCCTTCCTCAAGAGCCTTTCCAGTTCAAGGTTCTGTTTCTTTCGTTGGAAACAAAACAGCAAAGAGCACAGAGATAAAGCAAAGAGGATTACGTAAAGAGATTCTGAACTTTTTTCTCAGTGGGAGCGTCAATCGTTGGGTAGCTGGCAGCAGCTGGACTGAACACATTTTATCTAGATTTAGTTATGAAATTCACTTGCAAAACCAGGGTTTCCAGGCTGAAGAGGGAGTGTACACAGCCCTCACAGTTCTCTTGGCTACCTGGAGCTATCATCTTCCCGAGTTGCTTCTTGGGGAGATAGAACTGGGTCACTAAAAATTATGTCAATGAAAACTGGTGAGCACAAAAGGACCCACTTGCTTCCTAAGAGCTTTCAATATGAATCGTTTTCGCAAAGGGCAAAGATTTCTTAACTGTCTTTAAACACAAAATCATGACTGCAGAAAATACTATTTCTTCAACTTGGTATGCTTTTCTTTCCCACAGGAAAGGGGTGCACCCAGAACTGATGTGGACTACATCCTAGAAGCACTCACTCCTCAAGACAATCACTAGAAAACCTTATTCCCATCAGGAAACACTCACTTAGCTAAAAAAATATATATATATATATCACACAGACTCCCCCAAATCTTCCAGTGACGAGAAGTCTAGACTTCAGAGTCTGATTACTCAGTATTGCCCCCATAAAAATGACTAACTTCACCACCTTTGCTTTTGAACTCTGCAAGCCACAAGCACCCTGAGTGAACTACAGGGAAAATGGCAATTAGGCTCTGAGAGGACCTGCCCGCAGGGATAAGGCTGTTAATTTGGAGGCCTAACGGGATACTTTCAGAGAGAGCAGACACCACTAAATCAGAACCACCCGCCTTGAAGCTTGAAACAGGAAGCACAAGTGCCCTCGCTTCCCCAGCCGGGGATCTGATCCTGTCCATCTAGTTTTTCAGTGCTTTTGACAATTACTCAACAGCCCGTCGCAGGAGCTTCCCTGCCGCTCAGGTGCCACCTGTACACTTCTGGAAGAGAAAACGCCGGCAGGAGGAGAGGCTCCCTTCCGCCCAGGCCTGTGGACAGAGAGCCATTCAATCCAGGCCCAGGGCAGAGTCCAGGCAGGGAGGGTCAAGGGACCCCAGGGGCCTGACCCACTGGACCCACCGCGTCGGGATGAGCCCCCACCCTCCCGGGGGCGCCCGGGGAAGGAGGGCGGGCAGGGGCCACCCCACAGCGGCAGCCCCGAGGGAGCTTCCCGAGAGCCGCAGGCTTGCCCCGCAGGAGCCCGCAGGAGCCCCCGGACTCCCGCCGCCTTCTCGGGAGGCCCCGCGAGGCGGCCACCGCGCCCCCCCACCTCCTGGGGGCTTCCCGCGCCAGGCTGAGGCCGCGGGGGCAAAAGCCCGGGGCCCCGAGGACACGCCCAGAGCCCGGTCTGGGGGAGGCGACGGGACGGGAAGGCTGGGAGGCTGAGGGGGTCCTAGGCCGGGAGGAGGGCCGAGCCGGCTCCTCAGGGGGGGCTGCCCGTGGGGGCGGGGTGCAGGGCGGCCCGAGCGGCGGGGTGCGGGCGGCCGTGCGGGGGGGCGGAACAGGCCGTGCGCGGGGCGGGGGTCCAGGTGGGGTGCGGGGCGGCCGTGCGGGGGGCGGCCGTGCGCGGGGCGGGCCGTGCGCGGGGCGGGGTCCAGGCGGGGGTGCGGGGGGGCGGCCGTGCGGGGGGGCGGCCGTGCGCGGGGCGGGGGTCCAGGCGGGGTGCGGGGGGGCGGCCGTGCGCGGGGGTCCAGGCGGGGTGCGGGCGGCCCTGCGGGGTCGGGCGGTCCGGGTGGGGTGCGGGGCGGGGTGCGGGCGGGCTGGGGCGGCGGCGCGGGGGCGGCGGGCCGCACCTGGTCGGCGAAGTCCTCGGCCGTGCCCATCAGGTCGTTCTGGCCCATGGCGGCGGCGCTGTGCTCTGGCGCTCGGCGCTCGGCCTGCTCGGCGCCCGCGGCCTCCACAGGAAGTGCCGCGGCTCGCTGGCGGCGGCGGCTCCAGCGGCTGCCACGTAGGCCAAGCCTTAAAGGGGCCGCGCCGCCGCCGCCCGGGCCGCCCCACGCCGCCGCCCCCGCCCCGCGCCTTAAAGGGGGCCGCGCCGCCCGGGCCGCGCCCGAGCGCCAGCCCGCCCGACGGACGGAGCCCGGGGGCCACGCACACCCAGGGCCGGGGGCGCCGGGCCCCAGGGTGCGTCCCGGGGTGAGGGGTGGGTGCTCGCCCAGAGGGCCGCCCCTCCTGAGCATGCGCAACCCTGGGTCCGGCCGCAGGCGCCGGCTGGGGGCGCGGACCCCGAGCGCCCAGAGGAGGGACAGTGAGAGTCTCCCCTCGAGATACTATGGAAAAGTACCAGGTGACGAGCTGGCCCCAGGTGGGGGCGTGGGGGACAATGCGGGGCCCACGATCAGGGCGAGCCCGGGACCCGGCCCTCCGCCGCCCCCCTACGCCATCGCGGATAACGGCCACGCCCCGGGGAGGCGCCTGGGGCCAGGTCCCACCCGCGGAGGCCAGTGCTGCGGCCGAGTCCGCTTCCAGCTCGGGGACTTCCTGGGTGGCTTTTTGCCTCTCTGAGCCTGTTTCCCCCTCTCTGAAGTGATGGATGGACTGAACCGTGGGGACCCTCCATTCCCAGGGCAGAGTAGTTGAGCCTGGAGGGCAGCCCCTTCCCCAGCCTCTGGCCCAGTGACCTTGGAGGGCTCAGGGCCATGGAGGCAAAGGACACCCTAGGACACTCGGAACAAGATTCAGGGGCCCCCAGGCTCCCTCAACCCGGGCCATCCCCGGCAGGGTCCTTGGGCCTTTTCCAGGCCGGGTGACAATGTTCACTTACTGAATTTATTGGTTCCAAAACACAAAAAGAAAGCAGGGGGAATGGATGCGGCTCGAGCAGTTGAGTTCCCCCCTTTCACATGGGGTTCGGTTCTGGCCCCCGGTACCTCAAAAAAAAAGGAAAGCCCGAAAATAAAAGTGAACAAATGCTTAATTAAATGTTTCCACATGTCAGCTTTATTAAGTGTTAGATTCAGTGCTTGTACCAATTTCATTAATTGGAAACAATTGTGGGTTAGGCTTTTCTCACTTTGCCAGGACTCCCCAGTGGAGGAGGGGCTGCAGGGGAGTTGGCCAGTGGTAAATCACGTGGCTTTCTGGGGGCCAGGTAGTTTTAAAAGCAAAGTGATTTTTTTTTCAGGAAAAGAATACAGACTTGAGCCGAGCCGTGGGTGCGTCTCACCCTGTTTCATATGCCACCCTGGGTGGCTAATTCCTGGTGCCGCTCTTGGCCCCTGCCCCTACAGCTGATCTGGACATTTCCCCAGTTATCCCCTGAGCAGGGCTCAGGCCAGGGACAGGAGCTGGATTAGAGGACCCCGAGAGCCCCTAGACTTGGGCTTCCTTTTGCCACAGGCCCTCCTCAGTACCCCCTCCCCTCCCCTCCTCCGTTGGATGCCATTGCTGGACCCCCACCCAGAGCCCTGGGCCCCTGGCAGAGCTCCCGCATGGCAGGTGCATTTGGCTCAGACATCTGGAGCCAGACCCGAGTTCCAATCCAGGTGGTCCCACTTATTGGCTCCGTCATCTCAGGCAAGGGCCTAGCTCTCTGCGCCTCAGTTTCCACAGTGTAACTGTCGAGATAGCTGTAGTGCCGCACCCCGGATGACCGTGGCTAGGACTGAGCAGTGACAGGAGCAGTTCCTTTCCAGTGTGGAAGCCTTGCCTGCAGGGGCATGCTGGAAGGTGCAGAGGGTAGAGGGAGCAAAGAAGCCCCTTGTCTTGGGTGCCCGGCTGGCCGGCCCTCCTTGCAGAGTGACAAGGGGTGTGGGGCGGCAGACGGAGCTCCAGAATGGGCCCCAAAGAGACGGGCTCTGGTGCTGCCTCCAAATGGCCACGGTGGCAGGAAAATGGGGCGAAAACTCTTGTCTGCCAGGCACCAGGGTCGCAGGCACTTTGGAAAGTCACATTTTCCTGATATCTCATTTCCTGAACGTTTCTCTCTTCCACGGCCGCTAGTTGTTGGACAGGCTGAAGCCCGGGGCTCTGGGGGTGAACCTGGTGGTGGAAGAAACGGAAACCCAGGTGAAGCACGTGATAAAGCAGGTGAGAGAGCGTGTCCACGGCAACAGCTCCCCTCTCCCCTCTCCTGATCTGGGGACCGCGGGGATTCCCCTCGCGCCTGATGTATGTCACCGACCTGTCCCCCACCCACCTGTGAGATAAGTGTTTAGCTCTTTCCGCTCGATTTTTCTCTCCTTTATTTAAGCATTCATGATTTCTTTGGGCTAAGTTCCTCGGAGTGGGATTTATGAGTCAAAGATGTGATATTTTTAAGGTTTTTAGTAGGTTTTGGCCAAATTGACCTGAGCACGAGCGCCCTGGAAACAGGAGGAAGGATAGGCGGGGGTCCCACCCAGAGTACAGCGGGGCAGTGTCCCCGGCATCTCGGTCTTTACATGGGCCCGGGAACCATCCACTTGTCTTATATTTTGTTCTGCAATGCCTCAGTTACAGGAGTATTTCATGGGTAAGCTTTGGGAGCAAAAGTTCTGCATAAGGCTCTGGTATTAGATCTGGGGCTGGAATATACCCAGAGGCTTTGCTGCTGAGGCTGTGGCGGAATCGAAGCTCTCCGCACCCCCACCAGTACCACCCAGAGAGCAGACGAGGGTGGCGGCAGCTGCATTTTCAGTGAGCAGAACCATCTTCCCAATTTGGATAAGCAATGAAGCAATGACACTGATATTTTACCAACCAGAGCAGAGCGGTTTGGCTCTGGGGCCAACACATTATTTTCTTCCTGGCATTCAAGATAGTCTTAAAATGGATCCTCTAATGATTCCTTGGAGTTTATGTTATGCCATCCTAAACTTATCCTTGCAACAGGAGCAAAGATGTTCTCATTACTCAAACTATTTTTGGGTCCCTGCATTGGGAACATCTCTAGGCCCCATCTGGTGCCTTGTGCTGGAGGATTGAAGGGTGGGGGCCTCGTGAATGATGATGGTGATGATGATGGTGATGGCGATGGTGCTGATGCTGGTCTTGGTGTTGGTGATGATGGTGATGATGGTGATGATGGTGATGGTCTTGGACATGATGGTGGTGATGATTGTAATGGTGGCGATGGTGATGATGGTGGCGATGGTCTTGGTGTTGGTGATGATGATGATGGTGGTGATGGTGATGGTCTTGGTCATGATGGTGATTGTAATGGTGGTGATGGTGATGATGGTGATGGTCCTGAACATGATGGTGATGATGATGGTGGTGATGGTGTTGGAGGTGATGGTGATGGTCTTGGTCATGATGGTGATGGTGATTATAATCGTGGTGATGATGATGGTGCTGGTGCTGGTCTTGGTGTTGTTGTTGGTGATGATGGTGGTGATGATGGTCTTGCTGTTGGTGATGGTGGTGATGGTAGTGGTGACGGTGATGATGGTGGTGATGATGGTGGTGATGGTGCTGGTGCTGGTGCTGGTCTTGGTGTTGGTGGTGGTGATGGTGGTGATGGTAGTGGTGACGGTGATGATGGTGGTGGTGATTGTAATGGTGGTGATGATGGTGGTGATGGTGATGGTGCTGGTGCTGGTCTTGGTGTTGGTGGTGGTGATGGTGGTGATGGTAGTGGTGACGGTGATGATGGTGGTGGTGATTGTAATGGTGATGATGATGATGGTGATGGTGCTGGTGCTGGTCTTGGTGTTGGTGGCGAGGACGGTGATGATGATTGTGGTGGTGATGGTGATGATGGTGGCGATGGTCTTGCTGTGGGTGATGGTGGGGATGGCGGTGCTGGTCTTGGTGATGACGGTGAGGGTGATGATGGCCACAGTGGCTCACGTTACTGAGCTGGTGTTCCTGTGCCCTGCAGGTGGAGTGCATTGATGAGCATCAGGCAAACGAAGCTCTGGAGGAGGTAACTCGAGGAATCGTGAATCAGAACACACTGTGTGCTCTGGAGCCTCTCGCTGAGTGGAAGGGAGCCTGGGTGGAGGATGGAGTTCTTGCTCCCACGTTGGTCAAGCCCGCAGCCCCCAGGGTGTATGTGCCCCAAACACTCATTTCTAAATGCAAGTGCTGACACCTTAGAATACGTGTTTCCAATGAAGACAGTGTTTCAATGTTGGCCAGGTCCCCAGGCTAACCTACCATTAAAATTGACCATTTTATCAAATACTTTATGAAAATTATAAATGTATTCATTGCAATAGAAAATTTGGAAAATACTATATCGTATAACAAAGAAAATTTAAATGATCCTCAATTTTACCACCCAGCAATGCCCAGTGCTAACATCCCAACATCAGCATCTACTAATAGCAATAACGCCTGCACGCATTTCAACTTCACAGAGTTTCTTGGATTTCACAGGTGGGTAAACACACCCCTTTATAGCGGAGGGTGATTTGTTTGTCTTCTTTCTGGAATCCTGAGCTCTTGATTCAGTCCCCAGTGTGACCCGACCCTAGGCAACCTTCTGACAAAAGTGAAAGAAAGAAGGCGAGACCCCCAGCTCCCCCCATGCAGGCTCTGCGTGGCCGCCTGCGTCGCCGGCCACCCCCCCTCAGCACCTGCGCTTGGCTCAGTCGCAGTCTGCTGCCCGACGGCCCTTGCTCTTGAGGCATCTTCAGCCAGGGCGCCCCCGGACCCCTAGTCTGCAGCCCAGGGTGGGGGGCAGGGGCCTGTCGGCAGCCCCACCTCCATGTGGCCAGCCCCGACCCGCTTTATTTCCTGGGCACCTGCACTTTCCCCCATGACGTCCCTGCAGGGCAGGCGCTGACCCAGCCATCTTCAGGTGAGGAATGAGGCTCCGAGAGGCCGAGGCAGGGCCTCAGAGCCTGTGCCCCCCTGGTCGCTGGAGCCTGTGCCCCCTGGGCCGCTGGAGCCTGTGTCCCCCCCGGCCGCTGGAGCCTGTGCCCCCTGGGGCCGCTGGAGCCTGTGCCCCCTGGGGCCGCTGGAGCCTGTGCCCCCCGGGCCGCTGGAGCCCAGAGCCTGCCTGTCGCAGCAGGTGCGAGCCAAGTGCCAGGCCCTCTCCACCCCCTCGCTCTCGTCCGCAGCTGCTGCCGCTGCTGACACTCCAGCACCCCCACATCTCCACCTACCAGGAGCTGTTCATCACGTGGGACAGCCAGGTGGGGGCGAGGGGCCGAGCACGCGCAGAGCCCCCCAACCCCACCCTGCCGCGGGCGCCCTGAGCGCAGAGGCTGAGCCCGGCCCCGCTCTCAGGGCGACTCTGCGCCCACGGCAGATCTCCTCTCTGTTCCTCTGCCTGGTGATGGAGCACAGCAAGGACAGCGTCCAGGAGGCCATCGAGAGGAAGAGGAGGGCCAGGGCCCCCATCGACCCTGAGGTACGGGACCCCTCGGACCTTGCGCGCTCATGGGCCCACCACTTGTGGGTGCTGTTTTCTTAATGGTCGAAAAAGGCGCCGCGTAGATGACGTGCACAAACAAATCTTAGGTGTGCAGCTTGATGTGATTTTACACTTGCACATCCACACAGCCTCTGCCACGATCAAGGTCTAGAATATTCCCTGAACTCCAGGTTCCCATGCCTACCCCGCCCCCGAGGTAACCAGGATTTGCCCGTCTCTGTGGTTGGTTCTGCCCGTGCTTGAACTCCCGTGCGTGGAGCCACCCCCTCGCCTCCTGCTGTGTCTGGTTTCTTTCACTCTAACACTCTGGGATCCATCCAGGCTGTGCCGGGTGCCGGCAGGGTCCCTTGTCCCTGCTGGGTACTAGGCCCTGCCCACCCAGCCCCCACCGACACCCTGGGGTGGCTTGAGGGGCCCATCAGTGTGGGCCCCAGGGTGCCTGGGAACACGGGTTGAAAATCACTGCCCGAGGAGGAGCTGGTTTCTCACACGTGGTGCTTCTAGAACATTCTCGCTCAGGGCTCTTAGTTTCTGTGGACACCAAGGGGCAAGCCCCTGGCGGGCCCTGAAGGCTTCGCCGTCTTGATGCCACGGGGCTGGCCTGCCTCCAGCTCCAGGTGGGATCTGGGCAGCGGGGCGCCGTGGAGAGGCCACGGTGAGGGGGATGGAGGGGGCAGAGGTCTGGGCCCTGGGGCCTGCAGCAGGGAGACAGGAGTGTGGGGCCTGGAAACGGGTGCTTCCCTGGCTCTCCCTGGAGAGAAACCCCACCCGGCAGCATCCTCTTCCTGCTTGCTCTGAGCTCTCGGCCGGCTTCAGTTCTGACCCAAGATGCAAGGGGAGCACATGCCGTACCATGCTGGCCGCGCCAGCGGGGCCCTCCCACCCCGGCATCTCCCGCTTCTTCCCCAGTGGATGCAGGAAGTGCTGGGCCAGGTGCTGGACGCGCTGGAGTACCTGCACCAGCTGGGCATCCTTCACAGGTGAGCGGGGCCGGCTTCGGGGGAAGGCCAGGTCAGCCGCCGCCGCGACTCCTGACTCAGCCCGCCACGCACAGCTGCCTGGGTGTGCGCCGCCCGGCAGGCCGGTTCTAAAGTGCAAGGGAATGGGCCAGATAAGTCTCAAGGGTGCGGTTCAGTGCCTGCGGTGGCCGTGGCCTCTGGACAGGCCAGCGTGGGTCACAGCACTCCCAGGCTGAGCTTTGGACCCGCCAGCACGAGAGCCCAGGCTGCAGGCTCTGTGGCACGAAGGGCGAGGGGAGGAGGCCCCCGCGCCCGGGCAGGGGCTTCAGGTTGAAGTGTCAGTGTCTGATTGAGAGGAGAGAGGAGCCAGGCCGGCTACGTGTGCCAACGAGGGGGCTCAGGTGGTCAAAGAGTGGTTGAAAACAAACGCCCCAACAAATACCTCGTTAGGACAGGAGGGAGGCAAACCGAGGTGCTCCCAGAGGGGCCTCGGGGCCCTCGGGGGTTCTCCTGCTTGTTGGCTGGCTTTGGTTTTTTCCAACCTGAAATAACTGAGCATAATTCATGGTCACGGCAAACAATTTTTTAAAACTGAGCTAAGGGAGTATTTTCTTGGGGAGAGAGGAGGGACGGGGGCGGCGGCTGCAGAGCCGGGTGGGGTGAGACAGGTGGGGTCCGCCCGCCCAGGGGCCTCCGGGCACTCACCTGCGTGGACGCCAGGGTGTCCCCTCCCCGGCTCCCTGAGGCCAGCTGGGGTCCCCGCCGCGGGAGAGCCACCCAGGGCAGCCCCCAGGCGGCGCCGTGGGGCCCGTGGGCGCCAAGACAGAGCCCTGCCGCCCTTGGCTGCAGGAACCTCAAGCCCTCCAACGTCGTCCTCGTCGGCGCCGACCAGTGCAAGCTGCAGGACCTGAGCTCCAACACCCTGATGACCGACCAGGCCAAGTGGGGCATCCGCGCGGAGGAAGGTGGCCGGGGCTGCCCTCGGGGGGGGGCGGCCGGGAGCTGGCCCCGCAGCCCAGGGGTGGCGGCCCCAGAGTGAAACCGACCAGGGGCACCGCGGGGTGTGCGTGGGGCCCCAAAGACCCCAAAACCCAGGAGCGAGAGCCGGGAAAACAAAGGGCTGGTCATGATAACGCGGGAGAGGGTAACCCTCCTGGAGGGAAGAGGCAGGCCCGGGGGAGGGAAGAGGCAGGCCCGGGGGAGGGACAAGGGCCTGGTGGGGGCGGGGGCGCCGGCTGCAGCGGTACCCGCACCGTCCTGCAGCAAGCGAGCAGAGCGGGCCGGGCACGGGCAGGCCGCTTCTCCTGCCACTGAGAGGGGGCGGGGGCCAAGGGGGTGGAGGATAGAGGGGCCAGCCACCGTGGAACATTCCAGAGTCCTGGAGCTGCTGTGTCCTTGATTCGAAGAGGGTGGGAGGGTGGGTGAATGGATGGAGGGTGGGTGGGTGGATAGACGGATGGAGAGATAGAAGGGTGGGTGGGTGGATGGGGGGCTGGATCTGCTAGCGCAGGACACAAGGGCTGACCTGAGGCGACTTCTTTTCCCACCATAGCTCTTGTCCACCCTTTTCCAAAAGGGTTATTTAAGGACTTGTGTTTGTGTTTTTTTTGAGGTACTGGGACTGGGGATCGAACCCAGGACCTCGTATGCAGGAGGCCAGTGCTCAACCACTGAGCCACATTGGCTCCCCTGTTGGCTCCCTCATCTGTTTGCTCCCTCATCTGTTTGCTCACTCATCTGTTTGCTCCCTCATCTGTTTGCTCATTGTTTCTTCATTGTCTGCTCATTGTTTTTGCTCGCCATTTTGCTCATTTTTGTTTTTGTTCATTGTCTGCTACTTTTCTGTTTTTTTCTTTAGAAGGCACCAGGAACCAAACCTGGGACCTCCCATGTGGGAGGCAGGCGCTCAACTGCCTGAGCCACATCTGCTCCAAGGGCTTGTTTTTAAGCTGCTTCCAAAGGGACCCCCAAAGGGCTACAGTTCCTGGGCAGGATGGCTTTGTCGTGCTTCCTGCACCCCAGAGAGCATAAACCTGAGTGGACCGCCCCCGCCCCCGCCCCTGCCCACAGACCCCCTCCACAAGTCCTGGATGGCTCCGGAAGCACTTAAATTCACCTTCAGCCAGAAATCCGACATCTGGTCGCTGGGCTGCATCCTCCTGGACATGGCCAGCTGCTCCTTCCTGGACGTGAGCCCCGCCACCCCCGCCCCGGGGAGCCGGCCCTGCACGGACACAGGGGTGTGCTCGTCCCAGCCCTGCTCCCCATCCACAGCCTCCTCGCCCCTGGGAGGCCCGGGGTGCTGGGGCCTCCGGCCAGCTGTGCGGAGCACCCCACCTCCAGCCCCCGGGGGCTGCGCTCCTCGGCGTAGCTCCTCCTGCGGGCGAGCGCAGCCCCTCCTGCGGGCAACAGCGGTGGTGACATCACGTCCCACCCGCTCACGTCTGGTGGTCATAGCGAGGCCCTGTCTGGATGAGAAACCTGCCCTCCTGGAAGGGGACCCAGGCCCATGCGCCCCCGGGTCCCCCCCTTCCAGCTCGGCTGCGTCTGCCCGGGTAGGAGATGGGACCCAGAGCGGCTGAAACACAGGCTCGTGGTCCTCGCGCGGCCCGGCCGGCGCAGCGCGCCTTGGGCTGGGGCTCTCCACGCACCCCCTGGCAGGATGGAGCGGGCAGCACCAAGGGCCGCACCGCCTCCCGTGCCATCCCACCTGCTAGGACAGCCCGGGAGGCCACGCAGGCTCTCATCACGCGCTCCAGGGAAGAGGAGGTGTGGGTGGCAGGGCGTGGTGCCGGCTGTACCCCAGGAGCGAGGGGGCACCCTCCGCCCCCCAGTCTACGCGCAAGTGTGGGGGATGCCCGGGAAGAGCAGGCGACAGGCTGGGCGCCCCACGCCGCTCCGCTCGGCCGAGCCCCTGCCCCTTCCTGCTGACGGCTCCCGCTGCCAGCTGGCCGCCTGTGACCTCGGGACGTCACCGCGGGCCCCAGGCCTCGGTTCTCCCCGTTCCACGGGCAGAGTGGCCGCTGCAGGAAGAGCGCCCCGCGCCCAGGGCAGGCCCCGCAGGCGCCTCTGAACCTGCAGGTCCTCACCGAGCGACCCGCACGGCCACCCTGTGCGCCTCCAGCGCCTCCCGGCCCCCTGCGCGGTGCCCGGCCCGTGAGCACCCCGTTTTCCCTGCTAGGAGACGCAGGCCCTGCTCCTGCGGAAGGGCCTCCGCGAGCACCCGGGCAGCCTGGCGGGCGCCTTGAAGAGGATGGAGGAGGAGAAGGTGCCCGGCGCCGATACCCTGGCCTCCCTCCTGCCCATGATGCTCCACGTCAGGCCCGAGGAGCGAGCCACGGCCAGGTGTGCTCGGGGGCCGCGGCGCGCCCTTCACCTTCGACCTCTGACCTCCTCTCGCGTCCACGCCCTCGTGGGGCTCTAACGGCGGCGCTGCCCGCGGCCCACGTCCCGCTTTACCCGGGCAGGGGGCTTTCCAGGCCGGGCTGTGACCAGCTGCGCGGCAGCCGGCTCCCGGGACGCACGTCCTCGGCCGCCGGTCAGGGCCGCCGTCCTCTTAGGGGTCCAGGAAAATGTCCTGATGGTCATGTATTTCCAATTCAGAAGAAAAAAGATGACTCTACGACAGCAATCCCAGCCCGGGGCGTGCGCGCCTTTAGAGCCGCTCGGCGCGGTGACACTTGCCCTGTTTTCCCAGAGGAGGGGCCGGGCCGCAGACCCCGCGGGCTCCTGGGGGCCGCATTCGCGCCACACGACAGCCTCGGGGCAGGGCCTGCCACTGCCCCTCCGGAAAGGAAGGCCGAGGCCCAGGGCTCACCGCCCCCGCGCCCCTGTCCCCCGCGCGGCCGCCGTGGGCCCCGGCCGCAGTGCGCTCCGGGAAGGGCGCCCGGTCCACCTGCCTCTGCTCCTCTGCCAGGGACGTGATCCGCTTGGCCTTCGAGAGCGGCTCCTTCAAGTCCTCGAGGGTGGCCGTGACCCTGCACACGCAGGAGCTGCCTGCCCACCTGGCCGACATGCTGCTGGGAGGCAACGTCGCGAGCGTTTTAGGTGACGGTGGGGGAGGTGGGGCTGGTCGCAGGCCCTGCGGCCTGGGGTCCCCGCCGCCTTCACCCCAGCGGCCCGTCAGCTCGCTGCTCACCCGTGGCCGCCGGGCAGGAGTGGCTTCCGGCTCTCGCCTGCCCTCCCACGCCCTGCTGTGCTCCGGGCACTGCCGCCTCCAGGCCCCTGGATGGCTCCAGCGCTCACCTCCTGCGCCTGGTCCCCTTTGTAGCTACCACGCAGGCTCATCGGCTGCGTGCCCACTGGGACCCCGGGTCCACGAGGCCCTGCTGCCGGGCCCCCCTCCTCCACATGGGCTGCCTCTGACACGGGCCGAGAGGGGCCCCGGGGCTGGCTGCTGCCCTCCCGCCCCTGCCCGCCCTGTCCTTCCCGTCCCCCGCGAGGCCCGCCCTGCTCTGCTCCTCCAGTGGCGTGGCCTCGGGCTTCGGGGTCAAACAAACGCGGGTCAGCTCTAAGCCCCTCAGCGACCAGCCAGCGGCCTTGAGCAAGTGGCTCTGTGAGCCTCAGTTTCCTCCCCTGGGCTGCTGCGAGGCCTCAGTGAGACACTGTGGTGGGGGCGCTGGCCTGGCCCTCGCAGGTTGGGGTGGGAGAGCCTAGGATACGGCGTCGGCCGGGTTTTGGGCTGGGACAGCAGGGGCGCATCTGCTGTGAATCACAGAAACCCTCCGGGACACGGAAGCAGAAGGAGCCGGCAGCGTGGCGGCGTGGCCCGGGGCCAGGGAGGGGAGCCAGAGGCTTGGCTTCCATCTGGACTCCGGGCACGGCCCCCGCCTCTCTCCTGTAAAAGGGGGTGGCTGTGTGCCCGCCCCAGGGCTGTGTGTGGCCCTGCTGAGCAGTGGGGGGCCCCCCCAGATGGAGCCCTGGGCGCCCTGCCCTGCCTTCCCACGCCCCCCCTGTGTCCCTGCAGAGGTCATACAGAGTTTCTCCGGCAGACCTGAAGTCCAGCTCAGGGCCATGAAGCGGCTCTTGACGATGCCTGAAGAGGAGCTAGGTAGGGGGACCCCCCAGCCCCCCACCCCCAGCCCTCCCAGCCACGCTCTCTCACCCCTTCTGAGCCCGACATCCCAGCAAGGCCCCGCGGCTACCACCCGCGTGTAGGAGTGGCAGCTGGGCTCTTCCCCAGGCCCCCGTGTGTCCCCAGGCCCGGGGTGAGACACAGCACTGCCACGAGCAGCCGGGGCTGTGTATTTGTGCACGTGGGCGCACTAGGTGTTTGGGGGGTGGCTACTTTAACTGCCGGGCACAGACATACCAAACTACCCACCTGCCCAAGGTGCCTGGAAGTGCCCCCTTCCCCAGCGCCCCCTCAACGGCTGTCAACGAGCTCCGCAGTCTTGCCAAATTCTGGCCACAGAACATTCTTCCACTCAACCCCTGGCTCATCAGCTGATGGCTGCATTTACTCACTCGTCCTTCCACCCGTCGTCTTTCCATTTTCCCATCTATCCTTCTGTACATCCTTCCAGCCACCCATCTGTTCATCTGTCCTTTCATCCATCAGTCCCTCCATTTGTCTATCCATCCTTCTATCCCTCCATTCCTCCCTCTGTCCTTCCGTCCGTCTGTTCCTCTATTTGTCTATCCATCCTTCCATCCATCCATCCCTCCCTCTGTCTCTGTCCATCCATCCATCAGTCCATCCGTCCGTCCCTCCGTGCATGAAGCGTGTCCCAAGGGCACTAGCAATCAGCGAGGTTGGGGCCACTGCAGAGGCCAGGGCCGGCCTCTTGGGGGCAGCAGAGGCCTTGCGCCGGCCCTTTATCTTTCCCTCCCTGCGCCCCCTGACCCCTTCTGGAGCTGAGCTGTGTCCAGGATGGAGCCCGTGGGACAGGAGGTGATGCCTTCCTGGGAAAGTGGAGGGAGGCTGCCGGCCCTTCCCCCAGCGGGGTCCGCATGCCCGGGTGGCCTGGCAGGGGGTGGCTGTGCCTCAGCTTCCCAGGCCAGCGCTTTCCTCTTCCTCGTTCTCACCTCCGCCCGGCCACGGAGGGACTTCTACCCGCACTGCTCGGGTGAGGAGACCGAGGCTGGGAGAGGGACGCAGCAGTGGGACTGGGTAGGCTGGGGCCGGGCCCGGCTGCCACCCACTGCCCCCCGCCCTTCCACACACAGCGCCCGGCTGGCACCGCAGGGCTGGGAGGAGCCCCCAGGTGGCCCGTCGGGCACTGCCAGCAGCCCGGAGCAGCTGCTTCCAGCTCTGCCCTGGGTGTTCTCACCAGGAGAATGAGGGTAACACCAGGCGGGAGCCCCTCGCAGGGCCCGGGAAGCAGGACGAGCTGCCGCCCTGGGCAGGCCCCGGGCTGGCGCTCGCCTGCCCACGGGGCTCCTTACAGCCCCTCACCCGGGCCGCCCCTCACCCGGGCCGCCCCGCCAGGTCTGCCGTGGCCGCTGGAGCTGGTGGAGGAGGTGGTGGCCATCATGAGGCAGCACAGGAGGATCCTCGACGTGCAGCTGTGCGCCTGCGCCCTGCTGCTGCGCGCCCTGGGCCAAGGTAGGGGCCGGGCCGGGGCCCTTAGACCCGGCAGGGTGAGCCCGGGGCCCCAGCCCGCCTCCACACCAGCTACTCCGGGGCCCCAGCCCGCCTCCACACCAGCTACTCCGGGGCCCCAGCCCGCCTCCACACCAGCTACCTCCTGGGCAGCCGTGCCCAGCTCTGCCCACCCAAACCTACCTGGGGCTGGTGGGCAGCCAGAGGCCCGGGGACCGCCCCTGCCCTGGCTGTGGCCCTGAGAAGGCAGCGCTCCCTCTCTGGCCGTTTGTCCCAGCTGCCCACTTCTCAGGGCTTCTCTGGCTGACCCTGTCGGAGGGGCGGACTGGGGCTTGGAGGGCAGCCTGGGTGGCCCCGCCCCGGAGTCCTGGGATTGCTTGAAAAGGCCCGCACGTTTCTGCCCTGCTGGTCGCCACCTCTGAGCCTGGGCTTGCGCGGCCCGTGTTCCACGAGGCATGTGGAGCCCCCCACGGGCATGGCGGCTTGGCCCCCGCAGATCCTTGGAGCTCCTGGGCGGTCCGGCCTTCCCCCCAGTCGGGGTCGCTGTGCCGCCCAGAGAGGCCGCCTGGGGCGTGGCCCACCTGCGCCCCTGGCCGGGGTGACCCAGGCGTCCCCTGTCGACCCGAGCAGCGCTGGTGCGCGACCCGGACGCCCGGGCCCCGTGGGACAGCTCCGTGCTCACCGCCCTGCTGGGCGCCACGTGCTGCCACCCCGACTCGGAGGAGCTGGTCGTCACCGTCTACAGCCTGCTCACCATCATCGCGGGCCAGGGTGGGTGGCCGCCCCACTCGCCCCCTGGGGCCCTCCCCTGGGCCGAGGCTCGCCCCTGGCGGGGACTGGGTGCTCGGAGGCGTCAGGACCGGGCCCCTTCCTGAGCCCCGACTGCAGGAGGGGCTCCCTGCGCCGGTCCTCCCGCTCCCCTCCTGGGGCAAGGTTCTGCTGCGACAGCCCCTTGGCCCCCCGCACACGTCCCGGGCTCGGGCCTCCCGCAGGACGCCCATTCGGCGCGCGAGCCCTCGTGGCACCTCCCGGGAGGTGCATGACCCGGCGCGGGCTCGTCCCTGCCCGCGGAGTGCGCTGGGTTCCCGGGGCCTGGCCAGGGAGGGGACGGCGGGAGGAGGAGCCATCGCGCAGGGCCCCCCCCACGGGGCCGGGGTGCTGCCACGCGCCTTGCTCCACCAGGCCCTCCCACCGCCGCGTTCTCCCCAGAGGACCCCGGGAAACCCTGAAGTCCGGGCTGGCCTTGGGGCATGGAGGGGGGCTGCTGATCGGGACGAGGCCGAGGGGTGTGAACTAGACCCGCCGCGAAACCGCCCAGCGGCACCTGCCGGGGCGGGCCCGCCGCCGCACCTGCGTCAGCCCAGCCGGGGCGGGAGGCTGGGAAGGGGCCCAGGAGGCGGACAGACCCCTCGAGTCTTTGGTTCCGGGGCCCAGCACAGGCCCCCCAGGGCTGCTGGAGGAACGGGACTGCGGCGGGAAGGGGCGCAGAGCAGGGGGCGCTCCTGGAGGGGGGCCTCGGGGGGCCTCAACCTGGGCCTGCTCCCCAGAATCGGCAGCGGAGGAGCTGCAGAAAGTGGGGCTGTTGGAGCACATCCTGGAACACCTGCGCAGCGCCCGCGAGCACAGGGACGTGTGCCTCAGCAGCCTGGGCCTGCTGTGGGCCCTGCTGGTGGACGGTGAGGGCCCTCCCGGCCCGGGGCAGGCACTCCCAGCCACCCCCCACCTCTTGGGGCCCCCATGCCCAGCCCTGAGATGCTTCAGTGCAGGGACCTTCCAGACCCTCATAAAGCAGCAGGGGGTGGGAGGGAGCGGCGGCCGCCTGGCTCAGGCTGGGATCCTGCCCCTGCTCGGGTGGACCCCGTACGGGCACCCAGCGCCCCCTGCCCCGGGAAAGCTCCGGCCTCTACACGCCCTGGCCCCCCGGCCTCAGAGCCAGCCTTTAGGCTAGACATTGCATCCTGAGTTTTGGTTCAGAACCGAGGCTTCCAGGCCCCGTCCTGGCTCTCCAGCGCCCTGGATGCTGCTCTGGCCCAGGGCAAGGTGGGCCCGGGGCCGGCAGGGGAGCCTTGCTGATGCCCAGGGTGCCCGAGTGCCCAGGCTGCTGGGGGCATCCCCGAGGAGCTGCCTGTCCTGGTGGGAGGTGGAGAAGGGTACACAGCAGGCCCTGTAGGCTCACCGTGCCCGCTTGGCCCCTGGCTCCAGCTGTCATAGTGGACAAGACCCCCCTGGAGAAGGTACCGGACCTCCTCGTCCAGGTGCTGGCCGCCTACCCCACGGATGTGGAGATGGCTGAGGCCGGCTGTGCCGTCTTCTGGCTGCTGTCCCTGCAGGGTGGGTGGAACGGGGCCTCCGTGGGTGGGGTGGGCGCGGGGCTGTGCCAGCCCACGGCAGCTGTGAGGCAACTGGGTCGTGCTACCCCGCAGGCTGCATCAAGGAGCACCAGCTGGAGCACGTGGTGGGGCTGCTGCTCCACAGCATCCGGCTGTGCCAGGACAGGGTCCTCCTGGTGAGCAACGCCTACCGGGGGCTGGCCAGCCTCGCCAAGGAGTCAGGTGAATGGGGGCCACCGGCGCATGCACGCCACGCCGCGGAGTCCGAAGGGCGGAGAGGAGCCACAAGCCGTCACTACGTGCTCTAAGTCACATCAGGGAGGCATTTTCCATCACACAGCTAGACCTTCGCTTACTGAAGCAGCTGCGGGGCTTAAGCCACAGAGTTGTCTCCAAGGTCCCTCCCTCAGCCAGATGCCATCATCTCTGTTAGTTTGCCAAAGGGCTGCCCGTGCAAAGTACCAAGGATCTGTTGGCTTTGGTAAAGGGAGCTTATCTGGGGTAAAAGCATACAGTTGTGAGGCTGTGAAAAGTCCAGCCCAAGGCCCCATAAGAGGTGCTTTCTCACCAAAGTCAGCTGCCATGGTTGAAGCAAGACGGGGGCGACTTCTGCCAGGGCTCTCCTCGCCCGTGGGCATCCTCTCAGAGGCTCAGCTGCTTCGCGGTCCTTCTGATTCCAGCTGCAGCTGGCACAGGGCTTGTCTCTCAGGGCCTCCTGTATCAGGCTCGGCTCTCCTGCTCCGCTCCCAATTTCAGCTGTGAGCTATCAGGCGAAGGCTCGAAGGCTCGTGTCTCCCCAGGTCCTCAGCTGTTTGAACCTTCTCTTTTCTGTCCCATGGGGGATCAATATGACAAGAGCTCTCTCTTCCTCTGTCCCATTGTTTTGTTTTTGTTTTCTTAACTTTTAAAACTTGGTGTATTAGCCAAAAGGGTGCTGATGCAAAATACCAGAAATTGGTTGGCTTTACAAAGGGTCTTTATTTGGGGTAGGAACTTACAGATACCAGGCCATAAAGCATAAGTTACTTCCCTCACCAAAGTCTATTTCCACGTGTTGGGGCAAGATGGCTGCCAACGCCTGCGAGGGCTCAGGCTTCCTGGGTTCCTCTTCCCAGGGCGTGCTTCTTCCTGGGCTCAGAGTTCCTCTTCCTGGGGCTGGCTTCTGTTTCCTCTGTGAGCTGACTTCCTGGGGCTCCAGCTTAAGGCTTCAGCATCAAACTCCAACATCAAAAACCTTTTTTTTTTTTTAAGATTTTATTTACTTACTTATTCCCCTCCTTGCAGCTTATCCCATTCTTTGCTGTCTCTTCTCTGTGTCCTCTCACTGCACATTCCTCCCCCCACATCTGCTTGTCTCCCTTTGTTGCGTCATCTTGCTGCGCCAGCTCTCCCGGCGCACGGGCCGTCAGCTCCCTGTGGTGCACAGGCCAGCCTGCCTTCACAAGGAGGCCCTGGGACACAATCTCAGGGTCTCCCTTATGGTAGACCGGAGCCCAACTGATTGAGCCACAGCCGCTTCCCAACCCTCTGTCTTTCGCTGCCTTTTATCTACGAGTCCGCACCCACCAAGGGGTGGGAACGCAACGCCCTAATGACACAAGAGGTTTACTTGATTACTCAATTAAGTAAACCTCTAAATCCAATATAATCTCATATGCCCAAAGGAAAAGAAGTTTACAAACATTATCGAATATTTCTTTTTGGAATTCATCAATATCAAACTGCTACAATCAGCTTTTTAAAAACCTCTTTATTTGTAAGTAAGCTTTAAATTACGTAAATGTTACAGCAAACACATAGGCGAGTCCCATACACACCCCTACACCTTCCCTTACTGAGAGCTTTGATTAAGTGTTGTACATTTGTTACAAGTGATGAGCACATACTGAAGCACTGCTACTAACCATGAACTAGAGTTTACATTATAGTTTACACTTTGCCTCGCACAATTTTATGGGTTTTGACAAAACATATAATGGACTGTATCTGTCATTGCAATGTCATGCAGGTCATTCCCAGCCCCAAAAATGTCCCATGTTTCATGTATTCTTCCCTCTTTCCACCTCAGAACCTCTGGTGGCCACTGCCTTCCTATCAGCAACACAAGTTCTTCCATTACTAGAATAATACTGTCTTCTTCGGCCCATAGTTGCATTTCCCCCTTACATTTGTTCATTCCTCAATCTTGAGGGATTGGGGATGGGGATGCCCTCTCTGTTTCTGATGTAGAGGGCGCTTAGATCCCATGCAGCAGATGCATGGAACTGTCCTGCTTACAATTGTACTGTTTTTTGGGGATGGCATTGTCCATCATCATCTTTTTGTTGTCCTGGGAGAGTCCAATGAAGAGTGGGTGTAGCAACTCTGCTGAGATTCAGGGCTCAACTGGCAGATGAACAGACTGAAGATTTAAGTCACTGGACATATATTTAACAAGTATAGTGCTAATTATAGGTTGAAATAAAAGGGCAGAAGAGCCACGTGTAGGGAAATTATAGATGAGTGTTGCCTTGGGGAGCATATATTCCAAAGCAAGGCCCACTGACAGGATACCAAATTCCTGAGCTTGTCTGCCCTGCCTATAGCTCTAGATGTCTCTAGAGCCTTTAGGAGCCCAGCTGTTTGAGGCACTGTTTACTGTGACAATGAGATCCTGCTGAGAGATACATAAGCATAACCTCTGGAATGACCTCCTGATTCATTTTAAAATCTCTTAGCTGTAAATACTTTTGTATTTAATATTTTCTCCTCTGGTCAAGGTCTTTTTCCAAATGCATTGCCAGTTGGCACCTGGTAATAATAATCCCTTGGTGCCAGGGAGGCTCATCTCTGGGAACCATGTCCTATGCCTGCGGTGGGGGTGGGGGTAAGGAAGTGCGATTATATGCTGAGTTTTGCTTAGAGAGATGCTGCATTTGAATAAGGAGGCTTTCGGAGGTAACTCTTAGGCACCCTATAGTACTAGGCTGTTTTAGGTTCACAAGAAAAAGTTCTTAGTACAACCATCAATATCAAGGGCCTGCCATAACTGGCCTCTCCTCCTTTGCTAGGCACTGACCATATACTCAGGGGATTCTTGCCACTCTATTAGAGAATGGAGCATGAGCCCCCAGGATGGGAATTCAATATTCTTTCAGTTATTGTGTTTTGTTTATATTAGACCCAGCAAGGGGGTGGAGACCCAACCAGAGTTTATGCCTTAGTGAGTAGCCCAAGGAAAAGCCCTGAAGTGATCTTATCAAGTAAGCTAATCAAAGGCCCACAGCTGAATGTATTGCAAATGGTGTCACACCCAGATGAATAGTTTACAAACATAATCTTTCTCTTTTGGGGATTCATAAAATAATCTCAAACTGCCACACCATCTTATGCTAAATTCTAACTGCCACGTCCCATGCCAAGCACACCCCAACCATGCCCCCACTCATAGAACTCTTAACCTCAGAGGACACTCAAAGCCTAGAGATGGCCCAGGGCTGCAAGCTGGTATGTGTGGCAGGCAGACTCCTGCCCAGTCCACGGCCACCCTCGGCACTGCACAGCCTTGTTCAGCACATTGGGGGCAAGGCCTGTTCCCAGCTGACCGTCTCTGTGCCACCTTGTCCAATCTGGCACATGCCAACTTGTCTCCTGAGTCTCTTGGGCTTCCCAAGCTGACTGGGGGCTCCTGGGTCCCGTCTTGTCCCATCCCTTGCAGCCCCACACCCCAGCGCTCAGCAGCCCAGGGCCATGCACCTTGTGCGGGGGACGGCAGATCCCAGCCCAGGGTTCCGGGGTGGGCAGGCTGGGCGGGCCTGAGGTGGGCGGGGCAACCCTTAGCTGTGGGAGGTGCTGCAGCGCGTTGGGAAGCCTTCCCTCTGCCAGGGTCAGCAGGCCCGCTGCCTCGAGGGGAGGCTTCTGTGAGGGGAGGCCGAGGCCCTGAGGGTCCGGGTGAGACTCACAGCTTTGCCACTCATCCGCTGGGGGCATTCATGTTGTTTAATACCCTTGAGCCTTAGTTTCCTCCTCAGTTCCCAGGAACTGGCCAGGTAATGTCTCCAGAGCACTCGGGGCAGCTGGAAGCACAGCCCATGCTCGGGAAGCCACGGTGGTGCCCAGCCTGAAAAGCTGCCTAGAGCTGCCCCTGCCCCCCACCCCAGGGGCCCCCAGCGGGGGGCACCCGTGGGCATCTCCCCAGCAGCCAGGCCCCTGCCCCTGCCCCCACAGCTCCGGGCTGGTTCTGGAGCTTCCTGTGGTGCTCTGGTTCACCCCCTCCTCCAGCAGGAGCAGGCTTGCAGCTGCCTGGAGCAGGGGTGGGGGGACAGGCCGGCAGGTCATGTTTGGTTTTCACAGTGGGTGGGGACAGCCCAGTCTCGGGGTGGCCTGCTATGCCCAGCGTTGAGGGCTTCCCTGTTTCCCAGGAGGATGCGGAGGCTCAGCCCGAGGAGCTGGAAGGGGCAGCCTGGAAGGGCGGGGGGGGGGCCCCCCTGAGCCTGCCCCTGCCCCTCCCCCAGAGCTGGCGGCCTTCCTGGTCGTGGTGCAGGAGGGCAGCGGCAGGCTGGAGCTGCTGCACGAGACCTACCGGCTGCACCGGGACGACCCCGAGGTGGTGGAGAACATCTGCCTGCTGCTGGCCCACCTGGGCTCCTACAGTGAGTCCGGGCACTGCCTCGCGCCGTGGCACGCCTGGGCGATGACGCCCACCCAGAGGGCAGGGGTCTCTGCTCGGCTGGCAGGAGCCCCCAGGGCAGCCTCGACCCCATGCTGGCCCTCAAGGGCCCACCGTGTGCCAGGCCCTGTCCCCCAAGGGTGGTGCATGGAACCCAGGCCCCCAGCCTGTTGCACTCGCCCACTGAGCTGTCTCAGAAACGCCTGCCGCCCGCGGGCCCCAGGTCCCCTTCCCAGAAGGCCCGGGGTTCTGCCCGCACTGGGGTGGGGGTGCTGGCCTCCCGCAGCCTCCTGCTCTGCCGACAGCGGAGATCCTGCCCGAGCTCCTGTCCAACGACATCAAGCCCCTGGCCCAGGAGATCAGGGGGCGCTTCACCTCCAGCCTGGTGAGTGCTGCGGGGGGCCCCGGCGGGCACGCGTGCTCCTCCAGGCCTGGGAGCTACGGTGACGTCTGCGCGTGCGGCTCCTGATGGCGACGTCCCCCGCCCTGCGGGCTTTCCCCAGGAGCTGGTTTCCTACGTGAAGAAGGTGCTCCAGAGGCTGGAGGAGGCTCTGCCGGCCAGTGCCCCCCAGGGCGGCCAGCTGCCTTGCGTGGATGGCAGGGACGAAGGGGGCACACCCACAGCCCCTGCAGCCGGGGAAGAAGAGGCGCTGAGCCCCCCGCTCCTGGGACCACCGCCACCATGCCCGCGGCAGGGGAAAGCCAGCTGCTCAGCGGGAGGCGGGGGGCAGGGGGCTGCCCCCGGACCAGCGGGTGTACCCCACGCCCCCCAGGGTCACCAATAAAGAAGCCTCTGCTTGTTCCTGGTGCCCAAGCTGGTCCCTGGGGCAGGAGAGGAAGGACATGGCCGGCCCAGGGGCTCTGGGTCCCCAGTCTTCCCACGGACGTCAGGTCCCCGAGGGGTGCAGGGCTGTGTGGGCCTCCCGGACAGCAGGGCACGGTCGAGCCTCAGGCTGTGGGCCCCACCTTAAAAGCAGCACCTCCGTTTATTCCACATGGCACCGGGACGGCCCTCCACAGGGCGGTCCCCCGGCTCGGCATCGCCTCTGGCTTCGTTCCCGGCCGCCAGCGGGCGAGGGCGGGGGCTGCCCGGTGTCAGCGTTCAGAAGGTGTGTCCCAGCCGCCCCACTGGCCGGCCGCCCATGGCTGGTGAAGCGCTCGGCCTCCCCGAGGGGCGTGTGTCCCCGAGACGGGGCGAGGCGCCCACTCTGGGAATAAGCGTCCCCGGGCCTCCGCCTTCTCACTGCGGCGCCCTGGCCAGGCGCTGACCTGCCAAGCACAGGTCGGCTCAGAGCAGGGGGCGTTTCAGTTGGTGGTAGAAGAACAGCTGTCTTCACGAAGTCCCTTTCCCAGTCCCTGGGGGAGACGGGGAGCCTCCTGGGCAGGCTGGTGGCTCCCCACAGCCCCTGCGCTGGGGTCCTTCAGGTGCTGGGGTCCTTCAGGTTGGGGTGAGCGCCTCACCTTGCCCACAGCAGTGGAGAAGAAAGGGAGCCCGGGAGAGGCAGGCGCCGAAGCCCGCGGGCGCCTTCTGCCCTTGGACGGGGGCACCGCCCACGGAAGCCTCGGGGCCGCGGCCGCTCTGCAGGCCGCCCTGCTGCTCCTCGCCCTCGCTGCCGGCCCGCGCCCCAGCGCGCAGCAAGGCTGCCTGGCCCGCCCCGGCCGCCCTCCTCCTGGCTGTGCCCAGGGCGGCACCAACATGCTCGGGCCAGCGAGGCCAGGTCTCCGATGACTGCGAGGCTGCTTCACGAGGGGCACCTCTCAGGGAGACACCATGCACCTGCGGCTTGGCGCTGCTGTCCGGGAACGAGTGGGGGCACCGGTCACGCACTGCCCCCGCCTGGCGCGGCTGCTGCCGGGTCCGGGTCTCGGGCGGCGCTCTCCCACTCCTTCTTCACCATCACGTAGAGTCTCATCGCTGCCTGGGCGTCCTGAATCTAGACACACAACACCCCGGTGACCGTCCCCGCAGCTGGCAAAGCATGCCACACGCACACGGACGCGCGGACGAGCAGACGCGGCCCCTGCCCGCGAGACGCCGCAGCCGCAGGGAGGAGCAGCCGTTCGACCCCCGCAGCAGCTCGGCCTCGGGCACGCCCCCTCGCTGGAGGGACGGGAACCCGCACAAGAGGGCACGGGGCGCCCAGAAGCTCCCCGCACACCGCCCACCGAGCGCCGACCATGGGGGCGCCAAGCCGGTGCTGCGCCACCCCAGCCCACAGACGGGCTTCCTGCCCACCGTGCCGCGGCGGGGCTGTGCGCCAGGGAAGCGCGGCCTGCCTGGCACCAGGGCCTCTGCCGCGCCCCGGGCCAAAGCGCCTGGGCCGCCGGGGGCCTTCGATGGGGACTGGGGACTTGCCACCGAGTCATTATGACACGGCGGTGGTTGTGTCACGGCTTGCCAACGTGCGGGAAGCCCTGTTGACCATTTCCTTTTCCAGACATCGGCGGCCTCCAAAAGAAAAACAGGGGCCAAGGCCCCAGACCCTCCAGCCACACCTGTGTGCAGTCAGGTGATGCGCTGCCGCCATGAGATCCCCGCCGGCCCCAAGCCCCGGAGCCGTCACCTGAGGACGAACTTACTGAGCAATGCTCCGACTGCTGCACCCTGATCCCCAGGATCTTCTCCGAAAGCAGCTTCAGGGACGGCCTTCCGCTCTGCCAAGGGAGAGGGGCGGTGCTGTGGGGTGGCCGCTTGCGCTCGGGCTGGCGGGGGGCACTGGCTCCTGGAAGAGCCTAGCGCTGAGCTGAGCTGCAGACCCCTTCACGGAAACGCCCGGCACATGTGGCGGCAGCGGCCGCATCAGCAGGGAAGGCGCCTGCGGCTCCACCCTCCACCCCCAGCCACTGTGCTGTCCCGGGGCCGAGGGGGCCGCCAGCCCTTGCTCGGCCACGCCGCACGGGGGTGCAGAGGCTGGAAGCCACCTGCCCTCAGTTCCACTAATCCTCAGGCTCGAAATGAGCAGAAATCCACCCTGCCTTCTAAGGGTCTTTTTAGTTTGAAAGGTTAGAAGGAAACACAGAAACAAAACCCTTCTAACCAACGCATCAGCTCCCGGCTACCAGAACCACGGCCAGGGAACTGACAAAACCAAGTGCCACAGCCCAGGCACATCTAAGCACCTTCACTTGTTTCTTGAAAGGCTTATACTTCTGCGTGTCCCGAATCTTCTTTTTTGGGTGATCAAGAAACAGAACCTAGAAGAAAAAAATACAGAGACAGTGACTGTGACATCTTAGAGGGATTTGAATTCCTCACCCACTTAGGGTGAAAGCTGACA
Source organism: Dasypus novemcinctus (assembly GCF_030445035.2). NCBI lineage: Eukaryota > Metazoa > Chordata > Mammalia > Cingulata > Dasypodidae > Dasypus > Dasypus novemcinctus. Next base: position 126,345,269 of record NC_080680.1, on the reverse strand, counting down.
ACCACGTTGATAAAGATAAAACGGGCCGGGGGCAGGAGACTGACGGCCAGCCACGGGCCAGCCACGGCCCGCTCCTGTTCTGCTCTAGCGTGATCCACGCAGGGCGGCGTTTTTAACAGCTCATCCTGCACTCTCAGGGTCGTCTCCAGAGGCCTGACGAGGAACGCTCCAGAGTCAAAGTCTGCACAGGTTTCTGGACAGAGCCAGAGTCGGGGGAGGCCGAGGGAGGGGGCAGCGCCTCTGAGGTGCTGCCACGGTGGCTCAGCACTCCTGAGCGTGCAGGCTACTTTCTCTTCCTTTACTTTAGGAGGCACCAGGGATTGAACCCCAGACCTCGTACATGGGAAGGAAGTGCTCACCCACTGAGCTACACCTGCGTCCCTGTATTAGCTCTTAACAGTTAATAATGTATTTTAAAAAGAGATTAGAGTCATCATTTAGAGGCCCCTGAAGCATCTCTGTGGACTCCAGTGCTCCAGGGAACACTGACTGCTGCCACGGCACCCTGAAGGCCAGTCTCCCATTCTGCCTGCCCGAGGGGCTCCAATCAGAACAGGTGGGCAATTCTGCCCACAGCAGAGACCCCAAAAGGAGCTGAGGCTCAAGGCATGAAGAGGTAGCCACCAGCCACACACCTCCCAGGCAACGCCAGCTGTCGGGTGACGAGGGAGATGAACTGTGCCCTGGAAAGCCAGGTGCCACAGGAAACGCTCCAGGTAGGGGCACTGGACCTCGGAGCAGCACCCAGTCGCCCCCGGCTGGGTGAGAGCTGGAGAGCAGCGAGCCGGCTTGGCCTGCAGGAGTGGGTGCTGTGGGGCGGGGCCGGCCGCGGGGCTCGGCTTGCTCCCACTCTGCTGGGCTGACCCTCCGCGAGCCCCCTGAAAGCTCCGAGCCGCGGCTTCATCCCGTGGCGCTCGGCCCGCCCAGAGCGTTCCCAGTGTGTGGGGGGGTTTGAAGCTGGACGGACCCCAGAAAGACCTGCTCTTGAGCCTCATGGTGCCCGCGGCGTGGCCCCTCGTGAGAAGGCCTTTAGGTGCCGCCCAGCCCAATCAGGGTGGGTCTTAATCTTGCTACTGGCGTCCTTTGTAAATGGAATAATTCCTGACAGGAGAGAGAGAAAAGCCCCAGGAACAAGGAGCTGCAGCAGCAGAGCTGGAGGAGCAGGCAGCAGCCAGGAGCCCCGCCAGGGCCTGGCCCGGGGACGGGCTGAGGACCACGGCCTGTTGGCACTCGGCCCCGAATGGCCACCGCCTTCGGGAAGAAAGCGTGGCCGTAGACGCCTTGAATGGGACTTTCCCCAAGTCTCAAAACCACAAGCAAACGAATTTCCACTGCTGAAGCTGAGCCAGTGCGTGGTGTTTGCTTGGCCAGCCAGGAAACTCCCACCGGCATGAACTCCAAAACCGCCTCCCAACAGCCCCCCGGCCATGCGCACGCGGCAGGCGCCCCAGTCGCGGGCGCTGTGCATGGGGGCGCCGGCAGCCGGAGTTCCCAGGAGGCCCGAGGCCCAGCACCTTCAGATCGTTGTGCAGCGCGTGTCCAACGAGAATTCGGCCCTTCAGCATTTCTGCCACTTCCTTCTGCACAACTTCAAATTCTTCTCCTGAAAATCAGATCAAAGAAGGACTTTTCAGCCACGTATAGCGCAGCCAGCGAGGGCACACCCCTTCCCACCTGGGCGGGAGCCTGGGCGGCTGAGGTCCCTGCGCGCACAAAGCAGGTCCCAGGTGGCGGAGCTGCCTACGCCCTGCAACGCCCAGACCGCGGGCGGCCTGAGGCTGCCACGCAGCACACACGCGGGGAGAAGGGCCGGGCGGCCCTTGCGGGGCTTCCAGGGGCCCCTCACAGGGCATCCACTCTGTTCTCATCCAGATGGAAGGAGCAGCAGCCGTGGGTGAGGAGGGTGCTCCAGACCCCCCAGCCAGCCAGGGCCACAAAGTGCCTGGCGCGGCCACGAGGGGAGGAGACAGGCTGCAAGCGGGCACGGAGAACCCCGCCACCAGCAGGGCAGCTCTGCCGGATCTAGTGGCGAAACCGGGCTTGTGTTTGTCTCTCTGGTTGTAAGTAAAAAACCACGCCAGTCCTGGGCACGGATGGAGCGAGAAGCACTGCCCAGACGCCCGGAGACCCCCGGCTCAGGAGGCAGCCACCTGCCTGCTTTCTGAGTAGACGCCCTCTGGGCCAACCCAACCTGCGCCCCACACCTCTGCCCACCGGGCCGAGGCTGACTGGGCCAAGGGTGGCCTCTGCCCCAAGGAGGAAGGGTCAGGCAGAGCCTCCGGCCAGGAATCTGGGCCTGGGACCGCACAATGCTGAGGGCGCCAGGTAAAGCAAGATTGAAAAACAGAACAAAAAAAAGGCGGAGAAAGAACACAATACCAAGGGGCACAGGGGAGAGGGGACATGGCCCGGACAAGTGGCCTTGGCCCCCGAAGTCTCCCCAGGATCTCTCCGGGTCCCGCTCTCCTGCCCCCGGCCGCCCCGAGTCCCCGCAGCTCCTTTCCTCCGGCCTCCACCCTCAGGCCCCGCCAGCTGGCGCGCACGGGAAAAGCCAGAGTCCTCACGAGGGCCGGGCTGCCAGACCCCACAGCCTGTCCCAGCCCCACCCCATGTCCCACCCTCGGGGGAGGGAAGACGTGGGAGGCTCGGGCTACGGTGAACATTCTGGAACAGAGAAAGGGACTCAAGGGAGGAAGGGCAAGCGGTTTCAGTGCCCTTTTCACGCCGCCTGGCTGGGAATGCCGTACCCTGCTGGAGGTTCTCCGGCCGGATCCCGCTGACCGCCGTCCTGTAGTCAGTCACTGGCTCCGGCGGCTTGACGTACTTGTCGTAAACTCGCTTCCCAAACTGGTTCACCAGGGACACGCGGGCCACGACGCTCTCTTCCCCCTTGGGGCCCACGCCCACCATCTCACAGTCCAGGGCCAAGGCTTTTGTCAGGCTGTGGGGGAACCAGAGGCCACAGTTTACTGGACACTGCGGGGGCGCACAGGCGAGCGCGCCGGCGCAGAGACGTCCTCTGCCCGTCACGGCTCATCAGCGCGGGAGCGCACGCGTTATGGCTGAGCAGGATGCTGGGGAGGGGACAGTCCCCCACCGTGAAGCCCAGGGCTGCCCCCGGCCCACGCACCCGCCGAAGGCCTGCTCTTTCACCAGGGTGACGCTGCTGTCACTCTGACCCAGCTTCCTTCTTGCTATTTTGGCTGCCTCGGGGCCGATGGCCGCTTCGATGTCCTCTGGATCAACATCATCGAACCAGATGTCTTCTCTAAAGGCAAGGACAAGGACATGCTGGTCACAGTGGGCCCGTGGGGGCCGACAGGCTGCACACGTCCGTGGGGGCCACGGCGTGGGGTCTGCTCTTCCCATGCCCGGGGTCTGAGTGGCAGGGCCGCTGCCCAGTCGCTCCTGCTCTTTGGATCACTCTGGCACTTTCCTCTCATCACGCAAGTACTGCTCTTTTTAATTAGAAAAGCAATAGTTTCATTACAAAAAACCCTAGAAATGCGGACAAACACAAAGAATAACATAGAAATGTGTGACACCCCCCGCCAGGTACAATGGCTGCTAAGGTTTCCCCTGCAATCACCAAGGTAATATGTTCATCCTCAAACATCAAGGAAATGCAGATAAACACAGACCATCAAATGGAAAGCATAGAACCCGCCAAGGCACAACAGCGGGGGACTCCGCGTCGAGCCTCCAGACTCGGGTGCCACGCGGGAACAGAAGCATCTGACACCTGAACTCTGTCTTCTGGGCTCAGCTGAAATGCCATTCCCCCAGAAAAGCTCTCCCCGAGTCCACTCCAGGGATGTGGCCCTCCTGCTGCGCCCCGTGGGTGGCTGACATCCAGACGGCAGCACCCAGGAGATGCAAATGGGCCATCCCCTCGACCGTCAGCCACCGCAGCCTGCATACCCAGGTGACACGGAGCTGGTCTCTGACCTACGAACACGTCACTGCCCGGCTGAGACGCCACCAACTCCCAGGCCCCGCGCGTGAGGAGCCATCGCACGGGAGCAGCGCCTCACGCCCACCCTGCCTCTCCACGCTGCCGGCGGATGGCTGCGCTGAGCGCGGGGGCCTCCTTCACTAAACCAGCCAAACGACGATGCAGGAGCAGGTGTCCGCCTCAGGCCTCCCAGTCGATCATGCAGCCCACAGAGCTCTACTGGGCCCACTCAGCGCTGCGCTCTGTTCTAGACCCCGAAGACACAGGGCCGAACACGAGACAGCCCCGCTCTCCAGATGCCCACCTTCCAGGGGAAAACAAACAACAGGAAAGAATGAGCAAGTGAGGAACAGGTGAGGGTCAGGTGACGGCAGACAGCAGGGGCAGCCGCCCGCAGGCAGCTATGTCCTCAGGACTGTTCTCCGGTTGAGGTCTGACGGGGGCCTGGCCACGGCCTGAGGGGGCCATGCTGGCTGCAGAGGAGCCCATGGGCCTGTCACCACCGCCACCACCCAGGGAAGAAACAGCAAAGGCTTACTCGGTGGGCGGGAGGGGAGCTGGGGCGCCGGCTTTCCGCTTCTTGTTCTGGGTGTCCCCTCGCTTCAGTGACGTGGCTCCGCTTGCCCTCTTCCTGGCTCCGTCCTCACCGTGCTCTGCTCTGCTGGCCTTGGCGGGAAGTGCCAGCACCTTCCCGTCTGTCGGAGCTCCCGAAGCCGCCAAGCCCTTCTGGGCCCCTCGGTCTGGTTTTGCCGCCGGCCTTGGCTGCATCTCCTCTCCGTTTGCTTTACCTGAGACTTCTTTTCTGTTTTGCCGGTTAATTTGGGGCTGCTTTTTGAAGCCCACCTGAGAGATAACAGGAGGCTCTTCTGGGGTCTGTGGTTTTTGTTTCAGTAGCTGAAGGACCCAAAATAAAACAAACACCACACTTCAATTTGGAATGTAAGCAGAGAAGTTTTAAAAAATCCTATGTGTGCATCTACATAAACACACAGACAAATTACATCTATGTAAGCTCCCTACCGTCACTGAAAAACATTTTTGAATATATGGGAAAGCCCTTTTCATTCCTATCCACAAGGCACCTGTGGTGAAATGCAGTCTCTGTGCTTATCCCACTGCCATGCATCATCTGATACTTGCTCCCTCCTTTAAACGAACACTCTGCCCTGAAGGACCTGCCACTGACAAGACACCACAGGCTGCTTCCCTTGGACCCTGCAGAAATGATAAGCAACCTGTTTCCATTTTTAAAAAGTGTATTTCACTCACTGCAAGTTATTTTTTTCTGGGTTAGGTCACTATCCTGGCATGCAGAAACCACTTGTTTTACAAGAGTTCTGGTTTGCTCTTTGTTGTTGAGAGGGTCTCGGGAGGGAGGAGCTTTTGTCAAACTGGAGATGGCTGAGGCACCCCCGCAGCCGCAGCCGCCTCATCCCAGGAGGGAATCTCTGAAGTCTGAGCCCAGCCTCCTCCCTGTGCTGACCTGTTCCCATAGTGTTTAAAGAACATTCCCACTCACTGTTCCCATAATGCTTAAAGAACTTAAAGCCTTATGGTCTTTCATGAGAAATTCAAGATTCCCCTCGAGTACACATCCCTTTCATGCACTCGATTCTCAGTTACTTTCTTGGGAGAGATAGTATTGTAGTGAGTGCTCAAGAAATTATGCAGAACCTCAGGGTTGGAACAGACAAGAAAATTATTAGGAATCACTGCCTTCGGAGACCACGCAGAGTGTCAGGAGACCCAGCAGGTCCTCCGTTTTCTCTCTCACTAAGAGTCGCCATAGCAGATTCCAGAAAACTGTAGAGACTCTGAAGGCCAACACAGTGTAGTGGCAGAGAGCACAAACCCGTGCCACAATGTATGAATCTGCATCCCAGTTCCATCGCTTACTGGCTGTGTGGTCTTGGGCCAAGTTCCTAAAAGCTCTCTGTGCCCCAGTGCAGAAAATGGATAGCAACAGAAACTAACTCAGAGGAACATAGTGAGAATTTAGGAGTGAGGCACATGGAACAGGGTCTGGCAGCGTCTCCATGGCCGAGAAAGGAGTAGGTTCAACAATGACATGAGCCTGGACTCCAGGTCAGCCTGCCTGTGTTTGAGTCTCACTTCTGCCATTTCAAGTTGCAACTGCGGACTATCAGTGTAACCTTTCTGGAACCATTTCCTCATCTGTAAATGAGACAATAAAAGCACATTTCTCAGTTTGCTATGGGGATTAAATGAAAGACATATAGAAATGACATACCACAGTGCCTGCACATTTTTAGAGCTCAGTAAATGGGGATAAACAAGAGCAGTCATTAGCAATTACTATCTAACTGCTAGAATCCTCTATCTGGACCACTGTTCTATTTGCTTGCTCTCAAAGCCCCTCCCTCCTACCCCTGCGAACGGCTCTGTTTATAAAGCTTTTTATGAAATCTGCCTTCACAGATCCCTCTTTTTTGTGTGTTCTTTGTTCTTTTTGTGACCAGACAGAAAGCCTAGGGGAATGAGCTGCGTGGTTCCCAGGCCCTTGGCCCCACAGGACGCGCTCAAGTCCTACCTCTTGCAGCGCCTTCCAATTTTGAGAAAAGTCTTCTGGTGCCTTTGGAGGTCGCACTGCGACAACTCTGGCATCGTTTTCCGGTTTCTTGGTGACTTCTTGGGCTTTATTTTGCCAGAATTTTTTCTTCTTGTCTTTCTTTCTATTTAGCCTCTTGACACGCTCTGGCTTTGCCACGGGGCTGCTGGGGGCGCGCTTGGAAGTCAAGGCCTTCGCCTTCGCCTTCGCCATCCGCGCACCACCTAAGGTCTCTAGCGCCTGACACGCGTGGTGTCCAGTGCTTCCGCTCGCGGCAACCAGGAGACCCCCGCGCTCCCCTTTCCCCGAAGGCTCGCACCCCCGCGCCCACCCGGGTGGCCGTGCTCATTCAACGCGTATCCCCTCTCTGGTCCCCGGCCGCGACGCGTCCCTTGCCTCAGCAGAGTCGGCCCCGGAGCCCGCCAGCCCCCGCCGAGAACAAGATCATGCCAGGCCAGCCCGGATGTCACCGGGAAAGAAACGTCTGCGGACCCCAGAAGCAATCCCGGAAGTTCTCCGCACGCATCCCTCCGCCCCGCGCTTGCGCGTTCCAGTCTCCGGAAGTGGTCCCCCCTCTCCAACCCGCTGGAAACCTGCTGCGCGAGTCTGGTTCCGCGTTGGCCCCCGGAAACGACGTCAGGGTCGGCGCTGGAGAGGTGGGCGGGGAAGTCCTGGGGTCCCTCCTCCATCCCGCGTGGCGGCGAGGAGCCCGGCTGCGGTGTGGCCCTTTCGGCCGAACGGGCTTAAGGAAAGGGGTAAGTTTAGTTTTCACAGAACGGTGAAGGGAGCCGCCTCTGCAGTTGGAGGAGGGAGGGAAAGCGGCTTTAGCGGCTTTGGCGCCAAGAATTTGAAAAGCGGCGCCAAGGGGGGGTGGGGGTAAGGCGAGGGCGGGGCCAAAGCGAGGGCGGCCAATGGTGAGAAGCGAGGGCGGGGCCAAGGCGACGGCGGCCAATGGTGAGAAGCGAGGGCGGGGCCAATGGAGAGCCGTGGCCTGGAGTTTGGAAAGCGCCGCGGGAGTGATGGCGACTCTGAGCCCCTGGAATGCGGGGCCCCCGCAGCGGGGACTCGGACCTCCCAGACAGCCTGTAACCCCTGAAGTAGCCAGTCAGTGGGGAGCAGGGGAGGGAGCCGCGTGTTGGGTTTAGAGTATAAACGTCAGTGTTTCTTGTTTGGCGCGCTGGCCATTTTATCCGGTCGCGTGCCTGTTCTGGCAGGATCGTGAGTGAAATGCTTTTCTCCTCCAGAATCGGGTGAGCTTTTGTTCTCTTACAGCTGCAGCTTTCTTTCTCACAATGTTGGAGGCTCATCCGGGATCCGAAGCTTCGGAGGGGGACCTCCTGAGGGTGGACAAGGAGAAGGTGCACCCCGCTCACTGAGTGGCCTCAGACTCCGCTGCTGGGGGCCCGTCTTTGACAGCTGGAAGAACCCGAGACCAGACGCTTAGATCTGCTGATTGTGGATGAGAAAAGGGGAAGGGAAAACCTGTCTTTCAGTGACCAGGCAACCCTGTGCTCGGGCCCAGGTAAGAAAAGGGACTGGTAAGTATTGCCTTGGTGGGGGGCAAATTCTGATGAGTCTGTGCTTGAAAGAAACCCAGGTGAGACTCAGAATGGGGACTAGAGGCAGCCGGTTGACCAGGGAGGGATCGGACAAGGGAAAGGAAATAACTGCCTGATGTATTCTGGCCAAAATACAGAGCAGATGAGACTCTGTGCCATCCTTGTTTTCGTGATTCTTTTTGTGTTTTTCTGTTTGTTCAGTGTATGTTTCAGTACCTCCGGGTGGTAATGTTAAATTGACAAAGGAAAACTCTTAAAAAAAAGAGCTCTGTTCAAGTGGCTAAAATAAATAAGCACTTATATTGATAAATAAAGTATAGAAATCTTTGAAATGCCCAAATTAAGATAAATAGTTTATTCTTTTTTCATAGAACAGAATAAGGGATATGAGACTTAAGTAGATATAGAAAGAAGGAAAAGGTTTGTGGGAGTGTGGACTAAAATTTGATGTTTGTTTAAAGGAATGTGTTTTTTCGCCTATAAGATAGCTGATTTTCATGAAATCAGAATGAAAATATGTAGGACAAAACTTGAATGCATCTGGCAATTTGTAGAAGGTATTGCAGAAGGAAGCATCTAGTAAGGGAATGAGTTTTGTGAAAGTGGAATTTGTCTTGAGATGAAGCAACTATTGTCTGTGATTATGGGTAGTTTTAAGGTGTTTGTAGAAACAATGTTTAAGCCAAAATATTTCAATGGATAGTTCTAGTAAATCATTATTAAACAGAAACTGAATTGATGCTAATAATAAAAAGTAGTTTCATACTAGGAAAAACTGTCAGAGGCCACCTCAATCTGTATATTCAAGTTGTGGTAAAGGAAGATAATCTTGATTCCATTGGGCATCTGTATTGGTGACGTACAATACCTGTTAACTAACATCTTCGTTGCAAAGGTGTAGAAGTAAAAAGCAAAGTACTAAAAAGTTAAAAAGTTAAGTTCATTTGATATGTTACGCCTTGCATTGGAAGTGTTTAACGTGCTTAATCCAAGTCTCCCTCCTAGTCCTTATTCTAAAACCTGTCACACTCCTATCCTGGGGAGGACTGGCAATCCTGCCAGGGCTAAGCATTTTCCCATAGAATGTTATGGAAAGCCTGGATGTCACATGGAATTTCTGTACACCTTGCACCTGCCCTCAGGGAGAGTGGAGAGAATGAATCAGACTTCAAAGAAGCATCTTTCTAAATTGGTCTTAGAAACAAAGTTACCCTGGATTAAGTGCTTACCCATAGCCCTATTGCGGATTAGAACTGCCCCTAGGAAAGAACTGGGAATCTCCCCTTATGAAATGCTTTCTGGCTTGTCTTTTCCTAAGAGGACTGGAGACCTGCCTTCCTTAGAGTGGAAGGATCTCTTCCTTAAGAATTGTATACTGACTTTGTCTTCTACTTTGTCATCCCTCAGGCATTGTGGTTTGCTTGCCCAGACCCCACCTCTCGAATTCACTGTCCATCAGCACCAACCTGGCAGTTGGGTCCCGATCAAGTCGTGGAAGAAGTCCAAACTACAGCCACCTGGGAAGGATGCTACCAAGTTTTGTTGACAACTGAAACTGCAGTCTGGACAGCAGAAAGAGGCTGAACTGGACGATAAGTACCCAACAGCACCATCCGAGTCCTGGGAAATAACTCCAACCTTGGGTTCCTTAAGGATCACTCTGAGAAGGCAGTAGTTAGGAGGGCATATCAGGAAAGGGGGAGGGACTGGTTGGACTCTATAGCAGTGAACTTTGTGGGACAATATCCCTCCACTTGAATGAAACTTGTGGAGGGCAGGCTATTTCCCATAACCACTTTGCCTAGTGCCTTGGGAGGTTGACAGATGAAGGGTTTAAAGTTCAGTCTGAGAGTGAGAGTAATCATACTGGCTGTGATGTTCCAGATTCAGGACGCAACAAGCCCCGTCAAACTGATCGTAAATGTGACTGAAGGCCTGGAGTCCCAGGCTGTGCAGCTGGACGCCTGCCAAGTGATAGACTGTGGGGATTTGGAGCACCAGCGGCAGCTGAGTGGGGAGAATAAATACCTGTGCCCAGAGCCAGTGGGGAATGGTTACAGTCGAGCCCCCCCTTGCCCCTCTTGGGACGATGTGTGGTGGACCACCCAATCTAAGGGATGGACCGTGAACATGGGGTGGGTCTCACCAAGCTCAAGGCCATTAAAGGATAAGATAACCTTTTACAAAGGTAACACCCCGCCAGACTGCAGAAGCCTTCAGTGCAATCCCGTAGTAATAACGATTAAGAATGCAGACAAATTAGAAACTGGGAGCAGCACTAGGGACCAAGTAGTTGATAGAATCTATGGGATGGGGGTGGACGTCACAGGTAAAGATCCTCTGGGGAGGTTCCGTATTCGAGTCCTTCCTCCCCCTGTGGATATGACGTCAACAACGCCCCCTCCAGCTCACCCTTCAGAGACACCAAGGGAAAACCCACCAAAGGCCAGTTCTCCAATGCACGATGATCCCAAAGCAGTCAGGATACCTAAGGCAGAAGATTTAAAGTAAACCATAGAAATAGAGACAGGATACAGGGACGCAAATGCCTGGGTAGAATGGGTCAAATATACAGTCCAGAGTCTGAACAAAAGCAGCTGTTAACGCTTGTGCAACAGGTCAGCCCATGGCTCATGTACCCTTTCCGTTAGGTATGGAAGAGCATGAAAGGGAGTTTAAGTGCATGGGGCTCCTCGTCAAGAGTGCTATTCCTAGTGAAGATTGTAGTACACTGTCCTTTCTCTTCCCTTCTGTCATAAAGGAAACATCAAAGCTGTCCCAGCTTCCCACCTTGGTCTAGGAAGTCACGCTGCTTGTCTCTCTAGGGGGGGAAAGGGGCTCCAGGACCTTGGGACCGTGGCCCTGTGTACACGAGTATGGAACATGAGTGAGGATAGTGCTGGCGGTTTCTCCAGGTTGGCCATACTCTGAACAGACCTCTGGTGATACTGCAGAAAGGGCATCCTCTGACCGGTGATACCTGGGAAGTGGGGAGGAGCTTGTGCTCTGGTGCAATTGGCCATCCCATTTACCCTGGCATTGAAAAAGAGGAAGAAACACAAAAACAGGGAAAGAGAAAGGAAAGAAGTTTACTTGGGTCCTTTGATGACTGAATTTATCTAGATAGTACTGGAGGTCCCTGGGGAGTCCCAAACGACTTTAAAGCTAGAAATCAGGTAGCCGAAAGATTCAAGTCGTTCTCGTTTTGGTGGGTTACCATTAACAAAAATGTGGATTGGATTAACTATAATCAACGAAGATCTATCAATTACACTAGAGATGTAGTAAGGGAATAGTAGAATAGCTGGATGCTACTAGCTGAATGGCCTGGGAAAATAGGATAGCCCTAGACATGATGCTGGCAGAAAACGGAGGCGTCTGTGTTATGATTGGAGGTGGTTGCTGTACCTTCATCCCCAGTGATACAGCCCCAGACGGGACGATCACCACGGCCTTGCAGGTTTACCAGCCTTATCTGAAGAGTTAGCAGAAAGCCCTGGCCTTGACAGCCCACTCACAGGTTGGTTAGAGCTGGTGTGGAAAATGGGAAGGATGGCACTGCCTGTCCTGACCTCCCTTACCATCGTGGCTGGGGGACCCACAGCAGGTGGATGCTGCATCATCCCACGTGCCCGAGGGTCAGCTCAGAAACTCATGAAATGGCCTTAACCAAACAGATGCCCACACAGCACAAGCAAAACTCCTTGTACCCCTTAAAGAGGAGGATCTCTATGATGAAGAATGTGAGGAGGCTCTCAGCAGATTTGAGAAACTAAATTGTAAAAACTAAAAGAGTCTAAAAGGAAGAGGGATTTGTAAGAAAGGGTTAAGTTTAATTTTCACGTAAAGGTGAAGCCAGAGCTGGTTCTGCGGTTAGAGGAGGGAGGGAGAGGGGTTCTAGTGGCTTTGGCACCAAGAATTTGAAAAGTGGTGCCAAAGCAAGGATGGGGCCAAAGCGGGGCAGGGCCAACGGTGAGAAGCTGCGCCGAGTTTGAAAAGCGGCACCGGAGTGCAAGCGGTGCCCAGCGGCTGGGATGCGGGGAGCGGCGACTCAGAGCGGGAACCCCGTGAGCTGGACCTCTCGGATAGGCTGTAACCCCTGAAGTACCCAAGCGATGGGGAACAGGGGAGGGGCCCGCGTGTTAGGTTGAGGGTACACATGTCAGTGTTTCTTGCTGTTGGGTGTACCGGCCATTTTAGCCAGGTCACACACCTGTTCTTGCAAGAGCGTTAATAAAATTCCTCCTCCACAACCGGGTGAGCTTCTCTTCTCCTCTAGGTGCAGCTGTCTAGTGGCCAAGCATGGGGCAGAGGAGCCTGGAGGGGGTGCTGCGCAGGCCTCGGACCCTCGTCTTTTTTTTTTAAAGATTTATTTTTATTTATTTCTCTCCCCTTCTCTAACCCCTCCTCCCCCCGCCCCAGCTGTCTGCTCTCTGTGTCCATTTGCTGTGTGTTCTTCTTTTTGTCTGCTTCTGTTGTTAGCGGCACTGGAATCTGCGTTTCCCTTCATCACGTCATCCTGTGTCAGCTCTCCGTGTGGGCGATGCCACTCCTGGGCAGGCTGCACCCACTTTCGCGCTGGGCGGCTCTCCCTCCGGGGCACATTCCCCGCGCGTGGGGCTCCCCCACGTGGGGGGCACCCCTGCATGGCAGGGCACTCCCTGCGCCCATCAGCACTGTTTGTGGGGCAGCCCCGCACGGGTCAAGGAGGCCCGGGGTCTGAACCGCGGACCTCCCATGGGGTAGATGGATGCCCCATCCAGTGGGCCAAGTCTGCTTCCCACGGACCCTCATCTTGCTGATAGATGGGGGTGCCCAGGCCCGAGACGGACAGAGCTCTTGTGCACCGGGGCCCCCAGGCTGCTAAGGACATAGACAAGTGAGTGGGAGCTGTTGGATATAGTAGCGACGCGAAGGTGAGAGGACGCGTGTTGTGGTGAAGATGGACTCGGGCAGCCTGCCAAACAGCAGAAACTGCAGAAAAACCAAGCCTGATTTTGTCAGCGTCAGGAGGTTCCATGCTGATATTTACAATATTGGGGGCGTAATTATACTAAAAAAATTATTTGTGGTTTATCTGAAAATTCACTTTTAATTGGGTGTCCTGCATTTTTCCTGAGGGGGCCACTTGGATGGGGTCTTGAGGTGTCTTTGAGGAAACAGTGTTTGAGCTGTGTATAAGTCAGCCAGAGGGGTGCTGATGCAAAATATCAGAAATTCAGTTGGTTTTTATAAAGGGTATTTATTTGGGGCAGTAGCTTACAGATACCAGGCCATAAAGCATAGGTTACTTCCCTCACCAGTCTATTTTCACGTGTTGGAGCAAGATGGGTGCTGACATCTGCGAGGGTCCAGGCTTCCTGGGTTCCTTCCTTCTAGGGTCTTGCTTCTTCCTGGGCTCAGGGTTCCTCTTCCTGGGGCTGGCTTCTGTTCCCTCTGTGAGCTGACTTCCTGGGGCTCCAGCTTAAGGCTTCAGCATCAAACTCCATCAAAAACCCTCCACTGTGTCCTTTGCCTTTTATCTGTGAGTCCCTACCCACCAACGCCCTATGGCACAAGAGGTTTACCTGATTAGTCAATCAAGTAAATCTCTGAATCCCGTGTAATCTAATATGCCCAGAGGAAAAGATCCGTTTACAAACGTAATCCAATGTTTCTTTTAGGAATTCATCAACAATATCAAACTGCTTCAAGCTGCAACCTGAGTGTGGAGGTCGGGGCTGGCGCAGTGGGACCGGCAGTGCTGGGCGGGGATGAGTCAGGCGTGTTGGAGCAACGGGAAGAAAGCTGGTGTGGCTGAGCGCCGCCGGCAGAGGGCAGGCGTGGAGGGCCAGCCACGGGTGGGCGGGGCCTGGCCCAGTTGGCGGCAGGAAGGAGTTCGGGCATTGTCCTTCGAAGGCAACGAAAGCCTGGGGTGGGTTGTTCGCTGGGGAGGGGCATGGTGGAAGTTTTCACACGATCCTTCTCTGCAGGAGAAGTGGGGCGAGGGAAAGTGAGCAACAGCAGGAGCACTGAGATGGTTACAGGTGCCCTTCCCAGAGGCGGCTCAGCTTGCGTTAGGTCCCCGAGAGCAGTCACTGACAACCAGGAGTGCAGAGCACGTTTTGGGGCCTAGGAAAGAGAAAGGGGAGGATGCTGGGGGCAGGGAAAGCCTTCAGACCGTGATGGGATCTGGTACCTGGCAAAAGTGGGAAGGAAGGAGGAAGAGGCCAGGGGCTTCAGACTGCAGTGCCTATTCAACAGATCCGGCCGGGAGCTTGGGCCTGGACTGCCCAGTGGGGGTGTCTCCCGGCGGGCAGAAGTGGGGCACAGCTGGGGTCAGGGCTGTCAGGCCCTAGCAGCCCTGTGTCCCGTCGCTGGCCGGCGGCTGCCAGGGAAGTGTGCTCTGAGCCTGAGTTGTGCAGCGGGTCACACAGGTGCTGCAGCCGGGGGCCACTGGCCAGCTGAGCCCCTCAGCTGAAAGCCAGGTGCTTTCCTGAAGGGAGGTGTCGCAGCACAGCTCCATGACTGACGCGTGCAAGCTGCGGATAGTCCATAGCTGGGACTCCTGCGTGAGCGGCGGAGTTGAAGGAGTGGGGGCGGTGAGCCAAGGGGCTTCCAGCGTCTTGGACCTGAGCAGTGGGGTGTGGCCACTCATCAGCTCAATTGATGACTGAGGGGGAAGCCGACAGGGCTCAGCTGACAGCGTCTACCTACCACGTGGGAGGGCCAGGGTTCAAACCCAGGGCCTCCTGGCCCGTGTGGCGAGCTGGCCCACACGCAGTGCTGATGTGTGCAAGAAGTGCCGTGCCACTCGGGAGCCCCCCGCTCAAGGAGTGCCCACCCAGGAGTGGCGCCGTACACATGGAGAGCTGATGCAGCAAGATGATGCAACCAAAAAAAAAGATGCAGTTACCAGGTGTACCAAGGGTGCAAGTGGACAGAGAGCAGACAACTGGGGACTGGGCAGCGGGGGCGGGGAGAGAAATAAAATCTTTAAAAAAAAAATAGAGGATCGAGGGAGAGGTGGGGTGAGGTGTGGGGGTGGAGCCACTGGCTCCTTTTCAGACGGGTCACGTTTGAGCTCTTTCATCCGTCCACCCAGACGCGCCGCGGCAGTTGGCTGTGTGCCTCGAGCTGAGTGGGGACAGAATCTGGAATCATCACCACGGGGTGGGAATGGAAACCCCGAGCCTGGGGTGGTCCACCTGGGGAGAGTGCAGATTCAGACGAGAGAGGGCCAGGGCCAGGGGCCAAGGGGGAGGAGTGGCCTGTGTAGCGGGAAGCGAGCCGGAGCTCAAGGTGCAGGGGGGAGCATGTCCAGAACTGCCGGCAGGCTGGCAGACGTGGGACAGGGGGCCGCTGCAAATGTCCACACAAGGGTCATGGGCGGTGATGGACTAAATCGTGCCCCCCAAAAGACACATTCAAGTCCTAAGCCCCGGTCCCTGTGAGTGGGGCCTTGCTTGGAATCAGGGCTTTGCAGCTGTCGTCGGTGAAGGTAAGTCGTGTGGGATTGGATACTGGGATGCTTCGTGCCTTTACAAGAGAACGGCGATTCGGATGGCTGGAGGAGACGCCGCGAGCCGGCAGAGGCGGAGGTTGGAGCGAGGCGGCTGCAAGCCTGGGGCACCAAGGTGGCGGCCGCCTGGAGGCTGGAGGAGGCCGAGGAGGGCTGTCCCTGCAGGCTGGAGAGGGGGCAGCTCCCGCGCTGGTTTTGGGCTTCTGGACGCCAGAACCGCGAGGCAGTGAACTTGTGTTTTTCTAAGCCCCGCACCCCCTGCCCCAGTCTGGTAATTTGTCCCGGCAACCCCTGGAAACTAAGACTGTGACCCTGGCGCAAACAGTTTCCGGGGAGTGTAGGGGTGGGTGATGAGGAAGCGGAGGGGTCAGGGAAGACCCCTCCCAAGTCTGCTCTTAAAAGAGGGTGGGGCTACAGCAGGGGGCCGGTATGGGGCACGGGAAAGCGTGGGTCTATCTAGAGACCCCAGAATGCTAGGTTGTGCACATGGTACTAGAATAAAAATAAAACAATCTGGTGAATGGTCCAACACAAGCAGTGAATCCTACGTTAGACCATAGACTAGAGTTAATTAGAAAAATGTGCTTTCATCAAGGGTAAGAAATGTGTCCCACTAACGCAAGGTGTTGGTAGGGTGGTATATGGAAATACTGCATTTTATGTATGATTGTTCTGTAAACGTACAACTTGGCTAATAATAAAAAAAATAGAAGCCATTAGAAAAAGTGAAAACATTCTATGCACATTCTCCAAATTCCCCAGTCCAAGAGGAGAAAAAGAATTCAAGCCAACAAAACAAAATACAAAGAAACAGGTGTACATTTTTAAAAACAGTTATAAAAGTCACTTCTCTGTCATGGCAAAGTTTTCATAACGTTCTGTAGCATTCATCGACTGCCACACTCAAATTATCTGAGAATATTGTTTTCAGATTGCTTAATGTACGCCCCTTTACTTTGGAAAGGGGCTGACACCTTACTGGTGGGAAAATTCTATTCCTCAAAAAAAAAAAAAAGTTCCAGAGTTTGTTTCGCTAACGGGGTGGTACGGTGAGCATCTGGACATCTAAGGGGCCATGTCCTCCAAGAGCCCTGCTCACCTTCCGATACAGATTTGCAAACCCCCCGCCTGTCCCCGTGTCCTCGCGCTGCTTTACTGTCTCCTGGGCCCTTACCAGCTTCGCCCGTGCTCTCCTTGCGTGAAGTCTGTTGCCTGACTCAGCTGGAGTGGGAGCTCCTGGAGGGCAGGGGTGGGGTCTGCGCCCTCTGGGGCCACAAGCCTGGGGTCTGGCACAGTGCCTGCTGGGGCTGGGGCTCAAGGTGCAGGCTCTGCCAGGCTGGCTGCCCTGGTACGGAGGAGGGGGCGGCTGAGGCAGGCTGGACCTTAGGTGGGAAGACTCGGGGGGGCAAGTCTGGAGGTGCGAGGAGCCGTGAAACTGCTTCCAGAGCACGGGGGAGAGCCTCCCGGGAGGCAGGGTGACTGGGTTTTGTGGGTCTCTCCGTGGGGTGCAGCCGCGGGACAGGCAAAAAGCCAGGTTAAATCAGGGTAAGGAGTGGGACGAAATGAAACGAGGGGTAGGGGTGACGGCACGGACCCCACGCTGCGTAAGTGGGGCGTGAGGACAGGGGCTGGTCGAGGGAAAGCGGGGGTGTCGGTCGGCAGGCGGGACAGATTGCCGGGAGGGAGGCAGGCGCCAGGGGCCTTGCCCTCCCCCTGGGCCACCCCTCACCCAGGTGTGGGGGCCAGCCCCGTGCTGGCCGCTGGCCGGGGGGACGTGCTGGGAGCCGAGAACTGTCCTGGAGCGGGGCCAGGCGGTCCCAGAGGACCGGGGCTGGAGGGGGCCGGGCTCTGGCCGGCAGCCCCGGGGGAGGCTCCCGAGAGGAGGCCTGCCTCGGGGCCCGCCCAGCAGGGTCCGTCCCGTCCCGCGCCCCCCGGAGCAGTCGCAGGGCTCTCCCTCCGCGGGCGGCGGCCTCCCTGGGGATGGGGGCGCTGCGCCCCGTGGCCGGCCTGGGGGCCGCCCTCACCTCCGCCCTCTTTCTCCTGGGCTGCGGCGGACTCTGCGATGAGCGGGCGGTGCGTGCGTTAGCAGGCGCGGGGGGCCTGAGCTGGGGGGCCGCGCCCTGCGGGGTGCTGCGGGCGGCGGGGCACCTGGGCCCGCAGACAGCGCCGGGGAGGGTGGGCGTGTTTGCCCGCCAACCACAGCGGCTCCGGGGGCTGCGCGGGGTGGGGGGAGCTCACTGGGGGGTCCAGGGACTCATTCACACCCCTGGGGCAGGGGCGCCAGCTCGGGGGCCTGCACCCCGGGGAGCTCGGCCACGGCCCGTCCTCACGGCTCTGTCTCTCTGTCCCTCCTCCCTGCCTCCGTTTCCCCCTCCTTGTTCTTGCCCTGCCCTCCTCCCTCCTCCTCTCCCCCACCCTTTGTTCTTCGGTGCCTTGTAGGGATTGCGCCCGGCCTTGGCCCCAGAGGAGGTGTCTTCCTACTTTGGGCCCGCTTCTACCCTCCAAGGTACTTTTCCTGGAATCTTCTCGGCCAGGGGCGTGCTTAGGCCTCGGGGGCCACTTGGCGGCTCCCGATGGGGTCTGGGACCTCCGGGGCGTCCTGGGTCAGGCGCCAGGCCGGCCGTGGGAAGCTGCCCTCCCCGCTGCTCAGCCCCCACTTCCTGCCCAGCTGATAAGAGCCGGCCCGGGGTGCAGAGCCCGGCGGCCTGACCCCGGGCCTCCGCTGAGAATCCCGGGGGCGGCCCTCATGAGCCCCCCCTCCGCCCGAGGGCGGCTGACCCCGGGAACCGTGGCCAGGCTCAAAGATCGTCCCTTCTGCGGGAAGCAAGGCGGGCACCGGGCCAGCCTCCAGCCAGAGCCCCTGGGGTCCCGCGCCACTTCCGGGGGTCCCGGCTCCCTGCCAGGCGCGGGCGGCTCTGAGCCGAGGGCGGTGGGGGCCAGAGGCGGGGCGGCTGGGGGCCAGGGCGCGGAGGCCCAGGGCTGCCCGTGGCCGGGACCCCGAGGTCTGGCAGGTGCACGGTGCCCAGGCGGGGCGGGCGCGGGCCCCACCTGTCTCCACTCCACCTGCGGGGGGCTGCCTGCCATTACCTGGGCGATGAGGGCCCCGGCCGCCCTGGTGCGGCCTGGAGGAGGCGGGTGCACGCGGGCAGGCGGAGCCGCCGGGCCCCGCTCATCCTCCCGCCGCTCCCGCCTCACCAGCGAGAAGGTGTTGAACGCGCGGTCGCCGGGGTCACGGGGGCTCCTGGTGGGCGGGGCGGGCGGGCTCCGGACCTGCCCCGCACGAGGGGAGGGCGACATCCGGGTGGAGGGCGACATCCGGGTGGAGGGCGACATCCGGGTGGCGGGGCAGAGGCTCCAGCGGGGGAGGAGGCCTCACTGGGCTGCCCGGCCACCCCCGCGGCGCTCCAAGGCCAGCTGGGGCGGGGGGAGCTCTGCGGGAGGGCAGCTCTCCTGTGCCCAGGGCTGTGCAAAAACACCCCAACTCCCGGCCAGGCCTTGCCCTCAGCGGCAGCACGTGCCCGGCTTAGGGCCGGCCCGGGGGCGCCACCAGCCACACCCCAGGCCGAGCTCTCCTTGAGCCAGCAGCTGCCGGCGAGCAGCCCTTGATAGCTTATAAGGCGCGTTCAGAGGAGTGCGCCCCGGGGCCGCGCGGCCCTGAGGCGGGGCGTTGGCGGTCACCTCGCAGTGGGACCCCGAGGCCTGAAGGTGGACGTGACCCCTTGAGGGCTCCACGCAGCCCCGGGGCAGAGCGCTCACACCTGCCGCGCCGCCCGTTGTGTGCAAGTAGGGGTGGCGCCCGGGGTGACCCCGTTCTCCAGCACAAGGGGTGCCAGGAGCAGAGCCAGGGCCTCGGGCCTCGACGGGCCGTGGGCAGTGCGCGGCTCGTCTCCCAGCAATCTGAGGCCACGACAGCCACACAGCAGCTGTCCGCCCACCATGCCTCCTGGCTCTCCTGTCCAAGATGCCGAGTCACGCGAGGGACGTGGGCCCAAGGCTCTCACAGTCCCCAGAGAGCACGGCGGAGGCCTTGGGGGCCCGCGGCCCCTCTGACACGCACCGGGCATCGTGTGGGCCAGCGTGTCCCTAAGTCGCCGTTCACGGGGGTCTGAGGGTGGAAGCCTCGGGTGCTGCGGTGGAAGTCCAGGCTGGGTTGGGGGAGAGGCCTGGGAAGGAGGGCGAAGATGGGGAGGGGGCTGGGGAGGGAGGACAAGGAGGGGTGGGGGGGAGGGGCGAGGAGGGGCTGGGGGAGGGGAGGGATGGGGAGGAGCTGTGGGGAGGGGGAGGGGTGGGGCGGGGGGCAGGGGAGAGACGGGGAGGGGCTGGGGAGGGAGGACGAGGCTGTGCCCGCGCGCTGCCCCGTTCCCCGTGAGAAGGCAGAGGCTCGGGCCCCTGACTCCTGGGTCCACGGAGGTGAGGGGCAGGGACGGGACCCCTGCGCAGGGTCCTGGTCGAGAGCTCTGGGTGACGGGCCGTCCGACCCGGTGGCCAGAGCTGGGCCTGCCTGCCTTCTAGAACACGCGCTCCCCGGTCGCAGGCCGCGCCCCGTCCCCGCGCCCCCTGAGTCGGGCTGCCCCGAGCGTCCTGCACCTGGAGCTGCTGGTGGCTGTGGGCCCCGACGTCCACCGGGCCCACCAGGAGGACACGGAGCGCTACGTGCTCACCAACCTCCACATCGTGAGTGCCCCGCGGGCAGCGGGCCGGGCCCCGCGCATGGGGCCCCGCCACGGCCTCCGACGGGGCAGGGGCTTCGGGGGAAGTGCCTCCAGGCGCCTCCGGGCACAAGGCCAGAGCTGGTGGAACCCACTGGCCCCGAGTGAGAGGAGGTGTGGCCTCCCCTCCTCCTGCCAGGACGCCCTGGAGGGGCGCGAGCTCGGGCCTGGACCCAGCCTCCTGCTACTTCGTTCTCTCCCAGGCGCCCCGCGGGCACCGCTGCCCAGCAGCAAGATGCAGGGCCCCCGCCCTCGCCCTGCCCCCAGCAGCGTGCAGGTCCCCCGCCCTCGCCCTGCCCTCATTAGGGTGCAGGCTGCCTGGGCTCGCTGTGCCCTCAGCAGGGTGCAGGCTGCCCGTGCTGGCCCTGCCCTCTCCAGTTCTCTCGTGACGCACTTAGGGAGGTGCGGGGCAGGTGGACCAGCCGGACGCCTAAGCAGACACCGCACCCTGCCCCGGGGGCCTCCCCGTCACCTGGCTTCTCAGGGGCTGCCGCCGATGCTCTAGTGACAAGAAGAAACCATTGGCAGAGGAGCGAGATTTCCACAGCAGCATCATTAACTCCACGGGCCACACACGCCCGGCACCTGACAAGCAGAGGACATGCAGGGGTACGAGGGCGTGACGAGAGCGGGCGTCGGCAGCGCATGGGCCGCCTCCCCAACACTGCGCCACGGAGCCGGGCAGCTCTCTAGACTGGAGCAAACAGTTTCCAGCTCCGAGTCAGTGGGAATGGGCCCTGGGAGGTGTCTGGGCAGCGAGCCTGGGCTGGCGGCTGACCCCTTGGGGCCCCATCTCCGTTCTCCTGGTCTGCTCCAGGCGGGGTGGGCCCCGGCGGGGCGACCTGGTCCCCGTGGGCAGCAGCTCTGGGATGTGGACCCTTGGCTCCCCCGCCCAGCCTTCGTCTTTGGCACAAGGTGCCCCGTCAGCCTCGCCGGGCTCGGAGCCCAAGGCCTGGCCATCCCTCGCTGGCCCCGTGTCCTCGCGGGGGCCCGGGCTCCCCCGTCCACACCTCCTCGCTGTGCCCGGGCCCACGTCCACAAGCCTGCTCAGGTGTCCAGCCCCACTTCCTCCGGTCGTCGGAAAGCTATTGTCGTCCAGCTTTGGGGGTGCCCCCCCCAGCTCTAATAGCCAAGCCCAGGCCCTCCCGCCGGCATTCGAGGGGCTTTCCAGGACCACGGGAGCCCCGGCAGGGGCCGCGGCACCGGGGCAGCCTGGCAGCCACTGTCGGGGTCCGTCGGGGATTTCTTTACTTTCTGGGGCTAGAAGCTCGAATCTGGTGCCTTTAGGCCGTGGTCCTCGGAGGCGGCGGGTCCCAGCGGGGCCCCCCCGTGGATTGTGGCCCACTCCGTCTCTGCCGCGAGGCTGCCTTCTCCCGCCGTCTCCCACTGACTGTCCACCCTGCCCTCTCGGAGGGAGCCCCGCAGATGGGGCCAGGGCTCCCGCCATCCCATTGGCCTCATCGTCTTCCGAGATCCTCTTTCTGAACGGCATCGGTCACCGCGGGGCTCGAGCGTCTCTTTGCAGCTACACGGTGAACCCACGGCTGCCCCCCGAGGAGGGCGCCATCTTGTCTTACGGAGGAGGAAACCGAGGCTCAGGGGTCAGGCAGCTCCGAGCCTGCGCTGGGCAGCGCACCGCCTGGACGCCAAGGCCGGCCGCGGCCCATCGCCTTCTCGCGCCTGAACGCGGCGCCACTTAGAGGACAAGTTGGCCGGACGGCAGCGGTGCAGGGAGACCTCGGCACGCCGGCTGATGAGCCGAGCCCTGGGAGCAGGGAGCGGCCCCCCGGGGGCCGGACCATGACAGGGCTGGGTGGGTGGGGGAGAGAGGCAGCCCCCGCTGCCCCCAGGGGGTGGGATGAGGCCCGCAGAGGCAGAAGGAAAGGCGTTTCTGGCTGGAGGACGGACATGAGAAAGGACTAGGTGAATCCAAGGCCAAGAGAAACGGCGTTTGATGGAACACTCTGGACTGCTGACTGGGCTCTCCAACCGTGGTTTCAGGGTTTCTTTCCTTGGTGTCTGCCTCCCTGAGCCACCGAGCGCGGGGGGCAGAGGCACAGCTGGTCCCCTGGGCGCTGCCCCCCACGCTGGCTGCCCCTGCGCAGGCGGAAGCCACCCCTCTCCCACGCGCGCCCCCCGCCTCCCCCGGGACTCAGCTCCCTTTGCCCTTCGCAGGGGTCGGACCTGCTGAGGGACCCGTCTCTGGGGGTGCAGTGCGGGGTGCACCTGGTGAAGATGCTCATCCTGACGGAGCCCGAGGTAGGCGGCCAGCTGCTCCCGGCGCCCAGGCCGAGGGGCCCAGGGCCACCGAGAGCCCGTCGCCGCCCCTGCCGGCATCCCGCGGATGCCGCAGAGCCGCGGGCTTTCAGCCGGCTGGGACTCGAGTCCCAGCTCCACCCCAGCGCTCAGCCCCAGCGCTCAGCACTGGCCGCAGGACGACAGCACTTCCCCGAGCCTCGGTTTCCCCTCTGTGGCGCGGGGGGGCAGGAGCGGGGGTGATTTGAGGACCGCACGTAAGCGTAGCGGAGGCCAGTGCCGCGCCTGGCCAGGGCTCCGTCATGCCTCCCGCAGGACGCGCCCAGCGTCTCGGCCGACATCACCGCGTCCCTGCGCAGCGTGTGCGAGTGGAGCAGGACCGTCAACCCCGCGGACGACGCGGACCCCGCGCACGCCGACCTGGTCCTCTACGTCACCAGGTAGCCGAGCGCCAGGGCCCTCGGCGGCGGGGACCCGGCCGAGGGAGGCCCCGCGGCGCCGCCCGGACGTCCGCTCTCTTGCCAGGTTTGATCTGGAGTTGCCCGATGGCAACCGGCAGGTTCGGGGGGTCACCCAGCTGGGGGGCGCCTGCTCCCCCTCCTGGAGCTGCCTCATCGCCGAGGACACCGGCTTCGACCTCGGGGTCACCATCGCCCATGAGATTGGGCACAGGTACGTGGCCTCCCCACCACTGCCCCAACCACGGCCAAGATGCTGTCTGGCCCGGGAGGCTGAGGCCGGTGCAGGTGGCCCTGCCGGAGCCCGCGGGAAGCAGACTATGCCTGGACCCTGGTGACAAGGAACGGTGGGGGAGCAGGCGGAGAAAACAGGTCCTCCTGGATTACGGAGGGATCCAAGGAACTTTTTTTCCTGCAAAAACAAGCAAAGCTGAGCAGAGGTAGCACCTGCTTTGCATGTCCAAGGTCCTGGGTTCAATCCCCCGGTACCTCCTAAGAAAAAACAAAAAGTAACAAGGAAACAAGCAAAACCAAGTTAGCAATTGGAAAATAAGTTTTTGTAGGAAATTCAGGTAAAGAAGAAGCAGGCTGGAAAAATTATCCCAAATCTCACCACTTAGATATAATTTCTGTTCACATTTTTATTTTTTAATTAAATTGTCCTTTTTTTTAAAGATACATAGATCACAAAAAAAATGTTACCTTAAAAAATATGAGTTTCCCACATCCCCTCCACCCCATCCCCCCACTCCTCCCACATCAACAACCTCTTTCATCATTGTGGCACATTCATTGCATTTGGTGAATACATTTTGGAGCACTGCTGCACCGCATGGATTATAGTTTACATTGTAGTTTACACTCTCCGCCAGTCCATTCAGTGGGTTATGGCAGGATATATAATGTCCAGCCTCTGTCCTTGCAATATCATTGAGGACAACTCCAAGTCCCGAAAATACCCCCACATTGCATCTCTTCTTCCCTCTCCCTGCCCTCAGCAACTACCATGGCCACTTTCTCCAGATCAATGCTACAGTGTCTTCCATTACTAGCCACAATAGTTCTTAGTAGACTACCAGTATATTCACTCTAATCCATAGTTTATACCTCCATCATGTGGCCCCTGGGTTGGTGAGGTCCACTCCACCTCTATATCTAGAAGGGGCTTAGGTCCCACATGGTTGAAGGATGCAATGCTCCTGCTTGTAGCTGTGGACACTCTCGGTTCCCTGGTGTGGTGGCTGACCATCTTCACTTCCCTGTTAGCTGACCTGTGTAAGTCCAACAAACTGGAGAGTAGGAGTTGCAACTCTGTTGAGGCTCAGGGCCCAGCTGGCACATGGCCAGTCCAGAGATTGAGGTCTCCTGAGTATGCACCGACCTCAGTGCCAACCACAGTTTCAGTAGAAGTGACAGAAGAGGCATGTGTAGAAAGTTCACATCTGAGTCCAACTCTATCACACTCAGGAACACAGATTCCAAATTAGTACCCACTGACAAGGCACTGAACTCCAGAGCCAACTGCCATGATTGTAGAACCTGTGTCTCCATAGCCCTCAGGAGCACCAGTAACTGGGGTTGTATCTAATTTGGCTGTCTCTGGGATCCTGCTGAGGCATGCATAAGCATGACCCCTCTGATGACCTCCTGACTCTTTTTTGAAGACTCTTAGCCATATAAACTCATTTGTCTTTACCATTTCCCCCTTTTATTCAGGGTCTTTTTCTAGTTGCATCACCCAGTTAGTGATTTTTAGTAATCCCTCAGTGCCAGGGAGGCTCATCCCTGGGAGTCATGTCCCACAATGAGGGGAAGGTAATATGTTTACATGCTGAGTTTGGCTTAGAGAGTGGCCACATTTGAGCAACATCGTGACTCTCAGGAGGTAACTCTCAGGCACCCTGCAGCTCTAGACCTAGTTCAAATTTCAAGCAAACAGTCTCATAAGCATAGTTATCAGTATCAAGGGCTGATTACTGGAGCATCCTTCCTCACTGGTCTCTGCCCTTGCACTCAGGGGATTATTGCTGTTACATTGGGGAATATGACAGAGCTCCCCTTGTTAGGAACTCAGCACTCCCTCAATTGTCATTTGCAACTGTAACTACTATGAAAATACCCAACATATATCCAAACATTTTATGTACTCTTTACATATACCCTGGAGAACTCCCTCCCAACCATGTGTCCCCCATCAATATAACACCCCACACCAGCCTTCCTCCCCTGCCGTAGTTGAACCCCTCTGTGGTCCAAAAGTTCTCCTAAAATGAAGCCTATTATATTGCCAAATTCAGTTAATAGGAAAGTGAAATAGTAGTGATAGGTTAAAGATTATAAATAGAATACACACTAATTTAGAGAAACTAAAATAAAGTAAAAATAAATTGGGGTATGAAAAAGTGAAAAATATGATAAAACTTTGTTTTTGACATTTTGCCTTTCATCACTGTAACAGGTGTTGCCCTGTATGTACAGTGGCAAGGCAATTTCTTTCATTTCTTCCTCAGTGTCAACATCCTTTTTTTTCTTCTAATTTTTAATTTTGTCTTTAAAAAAGTTTCAGATCACAGTAAAGTCACAAATACAATATAGGGGACTCCCATATATCCAACATCAAACCCTTTTCTCCCTTCCCCAGCAATGATCTTTTTACATGTTCATGTTTCATGTGTTGCAGCTGATGTACAGATATTGAAACGCAGCTACCAAACATGGCTGTATTTTGGTTTACATTATGGTTTATATTTTAGACTGCACAATTTTCTAAATTTTAGTTACCTTATGTTTTACATTATGGTTTCCATTTTAGCCTGTAGACCTTTCTACATTTTTGGTGTACTTTAACATGTCCTATATCCATCACTGCATGACCATGTGGAGCACTTCCATTGCCCCCCAGTTGCCCTGCTTCCGTCTATTCTATTCTTCTCTCCCTCTCCCCTCAGGGCCCCCAGTGACAATCAATCTTCACTGCTTGAGGGACCAGATTCACCGATGCTTGCAGCAATGCTGAGGGCTTGGCATGCTAGATGTCCTTCCCCACTGAGAGACACAGTTCCCTCTGTTTGAGAACATCAGGTCTCCCCAGCATGTGGGCACACCTTCCCACTCATTGTATGGTCTCCACCCAATGATATAACACACTATGACAAAATGAGCCCCCACACACTCCCTAGAAGCCTGCCCCTGTGCCAGATGCCCCCCCTTAAGCACCTGAAACAGGTAATCCTTCCTTATAATATTTTCTAAAGAGTTTTCTCAGCATTATAGTTTCAACCACATACCCAACCATCTCCCATGTGCAACTGTCCCCCCCCCAGCCCTCCCTCCAATTCTTTGGGTCATGTAGTCACACTTTGTTTAATTTCAGTCTTTACATACACACACATTTTTCTTTTGCAAAATTGGGACTACATGGTACACCCCCTTTTTTTAAAACCTAATAATATACCCTGACCTCTCCTCTGAGATCTCTCACCACTTTTTGGTGCATGTGGCATGATTTATTTACTTAATTCTCTTTTGGTGGATAGTTAGATTGCTTCCACATGTTGCCTATAAGGAACATTATGCATTCTCGTGGACAAAGTTTCCCTAGTATCTGCATCACTTTCCTGGAATGGTAGGCTTCTTTTCCCTCTTTTAATTATGAAAGTAACACCTGCTTGTGAAAATTCAAACAGGACAGGACTGAGCCTCCTAAAGTAAGTGAAAGCATTCAACTTCCTTGCGCAGCAGCCCCCGCCCCTTTCAGCCCCGCAGAGCTGGGCTGTAGAATTCCCAGGGGGTGCGCTGGGGGCGGGGGTGTTAACGGATGAGGCTGTGACTCCCACTCCCCCCCGGATGGGGCTGCACAGGCCCCGCCTGGATCCCCTGCTCCTGCACCAGCACTGCCCAGTGGGATTCCTCCGTCGGGTTTTGTTTGGGAGAAAAAAAAGTTCTGCTGCTGGGAAGAGTCTGAAAACCTTTGCGTTCCACGGCAGAGCGGGAGCCAGGGCCACAGGCGCGTTTTCCCAGCTTTGACTGAGCTCCATGAGCAGCGTCTCCAGCAGGCAGCCCAGGACAGCAGCCGTCAGCACCCCAGGACCCCCACCCCCATCCCCCCCCACTGAGTTTGGTTTGCCCCATTCTGAAGGCCTTTTGGTATTTACTGGCCAAAAGAAGTGGGGCCGCCAGTGCCCGGGGAAGGAAACTGAGCCAAGAGGGCTGCAGGACTGGTCACGGCGCCCGGTTAGCTGGGGGTGGGGGTGGGGGGCAGGGACCAACAAGGGTCTGAAAACCAGGGCGCGGGCAGCGGGTGGGCCGGGCTGGGTGCTCAGGGCTGCCTTTGGCGCCACCCGCTCGCCCGCAGCTTGGGCCTGGAGCACGACGGCGAGGACAGCGGCTGCGGCCCCAGCGGCCACGTGATGGCCACGGATGGCGCCGCGCCCGCCCGCGGGGGCCTGGCTTGGTCCGCGTGCAGCCGCCGGCAGCTGCAGCGTCTGCTCAGGTAGCGCCTCCCGAGCAGGGGGGGTGTCCCCAGCCCAGCCCTGCAGGGCCTCTGTCCCCTCCGCCCGCCCGGGGGCGTGGACATGCCCACTCCCAGCCCGTCCCCGCGCGTGCACCCCTCCATCCACCCCTCCCCGCGTGCACCCCTCCATCTGCCCCCACACCCCTGAGCCCGCTCCCCACCCCCACCCCTCCCTCTGCCCTCACCTCCGCGCACTCCTGCGCCGGGGCCTGAGCGGGGCCGTCGCAGCACAGGGCGGGCGCGCTGCCTGGAGGACCCGCCGCCGCCCCAGCCCGCGGGGCGCTTGCCCCGTGCGCAGCCCGGCCTCTACTACGGCGCCGACCAGCAGTGCCGCGTGGCCTTCGGCCCCCAGGCCGCTGCCTGCACCTTTGCCCGGGAGCACCAGGCGAGTGGCCCCCGCCGCGCCCGGGTGCGCTCCCATCGCGGGTGCGCAGACCCCACGCGTGCTGGGTGGGGGTACTGCCGGGGCCGCTTGTCTTTGCACTCTGCCGTCGCCTCTGGGGAGTCGTGCTCGTTTTTGAACATGAGCTGCTGCAGTTTCAACTTGGTCCACAAATTTTGTGCCTGCAGATTAAGGCTGGGGAGGGGGGAATGCTGGTCCTAAACAGGCCATTTCCAGTGTCCCGGCTCTGCTGGGGGAAGGGCTGGGGTCAGCAAGGAGGGCTTCCTGGAGGAGGTGGCCTCCATGCTGGGCCCTACAGCAGGACTGCAAGCAGGCCGGGGAAGGGGAAATGGGGGGGTGCAGGTGCCCCTCAAAACAGGCCCCCTCCTGGGGCTGCATATGCCTTTCATGGGTCCCGTGCCTTGGTGAGCACCTTCCTAAACAAAAGATACTGAAATTATACCGGTTTTTTGGTAAAATATATTAAGCTTTGTGTTCAATGTTGTAAATACAAATATACTAGCATTTTATATTAGAGTCTTTCCTTTGACCTAAAATTTCATTCTTTTCTTCTGATTTTAAAATAAATTGAAACACCCTTGTGGACCTGAGTGTGGTCCCCGGCCACCGTGCCCACTTGCCTGCCGCACGCGATGGCCTTCTCCTCCCCCCGCCACCTGCCACGTGTCCTGTGGTCTGGGAGGGACGGCCAGGGCTGGACGCCGACCCGCCTGGCCTGGCGGCCCCTGAGCTGGCTCCACCCCCCCTTAGGACAGGTGCGAGGCTCTCTCCTGCCACACAGACCCCCTGGACCGTAGCAACTGCCGCCGCCTGCTCGTCCCCCTCCTGGACGGGACAGAATGTGGGCTGGATAAGGTCAGAAGCTGGGAGCGAGTGCGTGGGGTCCTGCCCCTCCATTTCCAGGGTGGGGGGTGGGGGGACCCCACAGGCCAGGACAGAGAGCCCGGAGCCCGCCCCGTCCCCACCTGGTGGAGGTGCCTTGCGTGCCCGGCGGCGGTGGTCTCTGCAGGCCCTGGGAGACAGGATGGCTTCTGGGTCACAGGATGGACAGTCATAGTTGCTGACTCTCCCAGGAGCGGTGGGTGCCTGGACCCCCATCTGTGTGGGCCCAGAGCCCCCACTCTTGACCACAGAGAGAGCAGGTGTTCACTGAACCCCCTCCCAGGCCCGGTGCTAACCAAGCATGGTGCTGCACCTCATTTATTCTCCCAGCCCTGAAGCGGGGAGGGTGCTGCCCCCGTGCCACGGAGGAGGACAGAGGCTTGCCTGAGCGCTCCTTCCCAGCTCCCTCCTGTTGCCCGCACAGCCCCCTCCCCCAGGCGCCGGGCCCCCAGCAGTTGTGTCCCTCCCCTCCTGAGCCGGTGTGGCCGCCCCTCACCTGTGCTCTGGGCAGTGCCCTGACCCGCCCCTCTGAGCGCTGGCTCCTAGGAGATGGCGTGGGGGTGCAGGAGACGCCCTGTCCTTGCCTTGCAGTGGTGCTTCAAGGGCCGCTGCCGCTCCCTGCCGGAGCTGGCCCCCATGGCTGCGGTGCACGGGCACTGGGCTAGCTGGGGACCGCCCAGCCCTTGCTCCCGCTCCTGCGGGGGGGGTGTGGTGACCAGGAGGCGGCGGTGCGACAACCCCAGGTACCGTGCGCAGGGTGGCCCTCGGCCCGTCGGCCCGTCGGGGAGGGTGGCGGGCTCTAGGTCCCCCGGTTTGGGGGGAGCTGGTGCGCTCTCACCTCTGGTGCCTCGTGGGCATTTTCAGACCCGCCTTTGGGGGGCGTGTGTGCCCGGGCGCCGATCTCCAG
The DNA here is from genome assembly GCF_030445035.2 of Dasypus novemcinctus. Taxonomy (NCBI): domain Eukaryota; kingdom Metazoa; phylum Chordata; class Mammalia; order Cingulata; family Dasypodidae; genus Dasypus; species Dasypus novemcinctus. Next base: position 126,315,557 of record NC_080680.1, on the reverse strand, counting down.
GTGGAGATGTGCAACGCCCAGGTAGGCCCGGGTGCGGGGCCCCGACGGGAGCTTGAGAGAGTGAAGGGGAAGCTATTAACGCCCGCACAGGACCCCTCCTCACGCGCCCCTCCCTGAGCACCGGGGAGGGGAGAGGGGCCCAGGGGCGCACCCCTGCAAGGAGAGCTCACCTCCTTTCCCGCGTCTGCCGCCCTGGCTGGACACAGCCCTGCCAGGGGTTGGGAGCCCCCGGGCGCCTGGGGGCCGAGGCCTCCCCCAGACCCTGGGGAGGGGGTGCACAGCGGGGCCTGCGTGGAGGGCGGCCGGGGTCCGAGGCGGCGCTCTGCCGGGCTCTGATGCTGTCCTCTCGGTCCCCGGCACAAAAAGCCAGCAGGCCTGCCCGGGCCCTGCAGGCCCCTCGAGCCCCCGGCGCAGCCCGCGCCCTCCCGCCTCGAGCGCCAGCACGGGGGCCCCGGCACGGGCTCAGGCTCCCCGTGTCCTTCCCGCATGCGGGAGCCCGATCCGGTGCTGTGTCCCTGACCAAGCGGGAGGCAGGCGCTGCTGTCACCACCCCCGCCACGGAGCAGGGGTGCGGGGCCCGGCGGGGAGCGGGGCCAAACCCGGGCCCGAATCCCGCCCTGCCCGGCCCCTCCGCCCGCTCCCCTCCCGCCAGGCCTGCGGGACCACGCAGCTGGAGTTCATGGCGGAGCAGTGCGCCCAGACCGACGGCAGGCCCCCGCACCCCGGCGCGCGCGTCTACCGCTGGGGCCCCGCTGCGCAGCACAGCCGAGGTGGGGCGGGGTGGAGGGAGGGCCCGAGGCCTCGGCCCGCCCGTGGGGGGCTCTGCTGCCTCCCGCTGGGTTCCGGGGTTCAGCCCCAGCCGTGGGTTCAGCGCTTTTAGGATTTGGCTGTTCCCTAAGGGCGCGGGGCAGCTGGAAATAGGAAACCAACTCCCAGATGCCACGGCTGGGTGCCGGGTGCTCGGCAGGGCGGGCAGCAGGCGCCCCCTCGCCCAGCGCCCACCGCGCTCCGCCGCCCTTCCAGGGGACGCCCTGTGCGGGCTCCTGTGCCGGGCCGTGGGCCAGCGCTTCCTCGCGCGGCGCGGCGACAGCTTTCTGGACGGGACGCGGTGTGTGCCGAGCGGCCCGTGGCGCGGGGACCTGAGCCTGTGCGTGGCGGGCGGCTGCAGGGTAGGCGGGCAGCGGGGTGCCCCCGGCCAGTGGCTGCTGGCCCGCAGAAGTGGAGGGGTGGAGGGGGCTGGGGTCAGGGCCGTGGGGGCTGTCCCCGGAGGGGCTGCGCGGGCAGAGCTTTGGCCACGCCCTCGATGGCATGCATGGGCCATGCCCTGGTCTCATCCACATCCCCCAGCCTCACCCACGTCCCCCCGGCCTCACCCACTGTCCCTGGTCTCACCCGCTGTCCCTGGCCTCACCCACGTCCCCCCGGCCTCACCCACTGTCCCTGGCCTCACCCACGTCCCCCCGGCCTCACCCACGACCTGGGTCCTCACCCGCTGTCCCCGGTCTCACTCATGTCCCCCTGGCCTCACCCACGTCCCCCCGGCCTCACCCACTGTCCCTGGCCTCACCCACGTCCCCCCGGCCTCACCCACGACCTGGGTCCTCACCCGCTGTCCCCGGGTCTCACCCATGTCCCCCAGCCTCACCCACGTCCCCTGGCCTCACCCACTTTCCCGGGGTCTCGCCCACGTCCCCTGGCCTCACCCACGTCCCCGGGTCTCACCCATGTGTCCCGGGCACAGGCCTTCGGCTGTGACGGCAGGATGGACTCTGGGCGGGTCTGGGACGTGTGCCAGGTGTGCGGCGGGGACAACAGCTCGTGCAGCCTCCGGAGCAGCTCCTTCTCGGCCGGGAGAGCCCGAGGTAGGGCCCTGGCCCGGGGCGCGGGGGCCGGGTGGCCGGGGCTCAGCCCCCCTAGCCGCCCCATTTCCCGGGCTCGGGCGCCGTCGCTCACTGTTTCTGCAGCGCAGGAAACGCGGGCGGCGCGCAGCTTCCGCAGCTGGCGCGAGGTGGCAGGGGCGAGGGGCTGGCGTGGCAGGGCTCGGGGTTCCTTGTGACGGGCGGCGCGGTGGCGAGCAGAGGCCCAGGCCGGCGCCCTCCGGCTTGCCCGGGCACGTGAGGACCTCGCCCTGCTCCCTTCCGGCCAGGGCAGCCCCCTCCCCGGGGCCCACGCGGCCTGGCTTCTGTTGCCCCCGGCGCAGTGGACTCACCCCCTCCTGCGGCAGCCCCGCTGCTGCGGGAGCTTTCCGTGTGTTAAAAAGGCCTTTTTTCCCTATGGAGCTAATGTCTGCCCCCTTTTGACTGACCCCACTGGCGGGGTGAGACCCCTCCCCTCCCCCTCCTTCTGCTTCCTTCTAGAATACGTCACGTTCCTGACGGTTACCCCCAACCTGACCAGCGTTTACGTCGCTAACCGGAGGCCTCTCTTCACGCACTTGGGTGAGTCGGCCGGAGGACCCCACGGCCGGGCTTCTGTCCGCAGGGACGTTAGCCCCCGACTTCTTTTAAAAATATATTTTAGTTTATTTATTTATACCCCCTGCCCCGTGGCTTGCTCGCTGTCTGCTCTCTGCGTCCATTCGCTGCATGTTCCTCTGTGTCTGCTTGTCTCCCTTCGTTGCATCATCTGGCTGCGGCAGCTCTCCGCACGGCGCGGGCCATCAAGCCCTGCGCAGGGCGCGGGCCGTCAGCTCTCCGTGGCACGCGGGCGAGCCTGCCGTCACAAGGGGCCCCGGGACGCGAACCCAGGGCCTCCCGTATGGTGGACGGGAGCCCAGTCGACTGAGCCACAGCCACTCCCAACCCCCACCTGGCTTTTGAAGTTTGGGGGCTGGGGGTGCACCCCGGGAGTGCGCTTGGCCGGGGAAGCAAGGCCAGGGTGTTCACCAGGTTCTGGAAAGCGGCCGGCAGCCGCGGGGAGCCTTTGGCGTGTGCGCATCGCCCCGTGGGCTGGGCCTCGTGGGGGACCCCTGCCCGCGGGGCCAGGCGGGGGGCGCCCGGGGGCAGCGTGGCCGGTTGCCTTCTCCACTCCGCCCCCAAACCCTCGGCCCCGCAGGTGGAAGGGGGCTGCCGGGGCCGCCTCCCGGGGGGGCAGACTAAGCGCACGCGCCCCTCGTGAGAGGGTCCCAATGGCGCCCGTTCCCGCCGCAGCGGTGAAGGTCGGAGGGCGGTACGTGGTGGCCGGGGAGAGCCGCCCCTCGCCCAGCACCGCCTACCCCTCCCTGCTGGACGACAGCCGCGTCGAGTACCGGGTGGACCTGTCGGAGGACGGGCTGCCCCGCCTGGAGCAGATCCACGTGCGGGGGCCGCAGCGGCAAGTCATTGAGATCCAGGTGACCCGGGGCCGGCGCAAGCCAGGGCCTCCTCCCGCTCGCTTGCTCATTCATTCACTCATTCATTCACTCATTCATTCACTCATTCATTCGGCAGTGGGGGGGGGCGGCGCGTCGGGCACGGTGCATCTTGGGGCTCGGGTTCCACAGGTAAAGGTAAAAAGGCACCTGTGCCCCCAAGACTGTCGGGTGCAGGGTGAAGAGCCGGCGGGCCCCGGGCGGCCCCCCACGGGCCTGAGCTCTCCTGCCGGGGCGGGCGCAGGTGTACCGGCGGTACGGCGACGAGCACGGCCACCTCTCGCGCCCGGATGTCACCTTCAGCTACTTCCAGCCCGTGCCGCGGGGGGCCAGGGCGTGGGCCGCCGTGCGGGGCTCCTGCTCAGTGAGCTGTGGGGCAGGTGAGGCCCGGGGCAGGGACCACCCCCCCCAGGCCCCCGCGGCCCCCGCACGCAGGTGGCCCAGCCCCCCGCTTCCCTCGCAGGGCGGCGCTGGGTGACCTACGCCTGTCGGGACCGGGACACCGACGAGTGGGTGGAGGCCGCCCGCTGCGCAGGGAGCCCGCGGCCACCCGCGGGGCCGGAGCCCTGCGCCCCCGCGCCCTGCCCCCCGCAGTGAGTGCTGTCGAGGGGCGCCTGCCCCGCCGGGGTGGGGTTCGGCCACGGGCAACCCCCGGGCACGTGGGCCCACGAGCAGGGCCGTGCCTGGCAGCTGTGTGCACGGCCGCATCCTTTGGGATCCAGGTGGGCTGCTCGGTGCTGGGAGACTCGGGGAGGGAGCGGCACAGGCACCTGGGCTCACTGGCCACGGTGGACGCAGCTGGCCGGAGGGTGACGGGAGGGGCAGGGCTGTCCCAGCTGGGATGGGCGGGGGCGGCACTTTTACGAGGGGTGATGGCTCCTGGGAAGGCCAGACCTGGGGGGCTGAGCCGGCCTCCCCTGTGCAGCCAGGGCTGGACACCTCGTGCCCCCGCTCAGCTGGGCTGTGGGGACTTCGGCCCCGGGCAGTGCCTCCTGCGGGGGAGGCCGGCGGGAGCAGGTGGTGAGCGGCGTGGAGGCCCAGGACGGCCTCCTGAGGCCGGTGCCCGCAGCCCGGTGCCACGCGGTGGCCCAGCCCATGCCGGTGGAAACCCGCCACTGCCCCATCGGGCGAGCGGGGGCCGGGGAGCGGGGAGGGGGCTCCCTGCAGGGCTCGTCCCCCGCAGGCCCCACTCCGCCGAGTGCCCCCACCCGGGCTGCCCTCCCGTGGGAGCTGGGCAGCGGCTGCGGGTAAGAGGAAAGCTGCAGAAAGCCTCCAGCCCCTGCTGCGCGGTGGGGCGAGGCTCCCGGAGGGCTGGGGGTGGCGTGGAGCCGGCAGTGCCGGGCAGCGGGCGCCACGTCTTCATCAGCCTCGTGTTTCCCACGGTGCCCATGCAGCCGCCCCTCGTCCCCTCAGTGTCCAAGCTAACGGTGGCATCGCATCCTGATTTGCCTGGTTCTGTGTGACCCAGGGCATGGCCTTGGCCCTAGCTTTTTTTTTTTTCTGAGGTACCAGGGCTGGGAATTCGACCCAGACCTTGGCTGTGGGAAGCCAGTGCTCAACCACTGAGTCACATCGGCTCCGGAGTTGTTTTTTTTTAATTTGTTTCTTATTCATTTATTTTTATTTATTTCTCTCCCCTGCCCCCTGCCCTGGTTGTCTGTTCTCTGTGTCTATTTGCTGCGTCTTCTTTGTCTGTTTCTGTTGTTGTCAGCGGCACGGGAATCTGTTTCTTTTTGTTGCGTCCTCTTGCTGTGTCAGCTCTCCGTGTGTGTGGCGTTATTCCTGGGCAGGCTGCACTTTCTTTCGCGCTGGGCACAGCTCTCCTTCCGGGGCGCATTCCTTGTGCATGGGGCTTCCCTATGCGGGGGACACCCCTGCGTGGCAGGGCACTCCTTGCGCGCATCAGCACTGCGCATGGGCCAGCTCCACACGGGTCAGAGGCCCGGGGTTTGAACCGTGGATCTCCCGTGTGGTAGGCGGACGCCCTAACCACTGGGCCAAGTCCGCTTCCCTGTTTGCTTTTAGGAGGCACCGGAAACCTAACCCGGGACTCCCATATGGGAGGAGGGCGCTCACCTGCTTGAGCCATGCCCGCTCTTCCAGCCCCAGTTTTTTTATCTGCCCCACTGGGCCCATCCTCACACATCCACCGCGGACGTGGCACCCGCGCTCCTTCCTCAGAATCCTTCTGGACACAGTCCTCGGGCAGCCCTTGCCTCTCAGGGTTGGCTCGCACGTGAAGCCCACTTGCCATCCTTGGACTTGGGGTGACTCCGTGTGGCCCCTCTTTCCCATCTGGAAGGCAGGGGGGGCCCCGTCTCCCCACTGAGCCCGTCGACCCAGCACGCCAAGGGAAAGGGAGCGCTCCGGCGCGTTCGTCTTCGTGGGGCCCCTCTCTGGGCTCCTGGCATGGGGGAGCAGACCCACCGCCCTCCCCCAGGGGCTGGGCTGCACCTACGGCGGCGGGGCGGGGCCTGATGACACCTGTGTCGCCAGGTGGGAGGGGCCCGGCCCGTGCCCCCGGGCCTGTGGAGCGGCGCCGAACGCGACGTGCGTGCCGGGCCCCGGCGGCCAGGGGGTCCCGGCGGCTGCTGGGCCGTGCCCCACAGACAGGAAGCCGCCCGCACTCGAGCCCTGTGTGACGGCGGCGTGTCAGGGCCGGGGTCAGGTGAGCGTCCAGGGGTGACGGCGGCCTGGAGGGCGAAGGGCGTCCTGCCCCGGGGATAAACCCAGAACACGGCCGGGGGCCCCTGGCAGCCCTGGCTCCCCTTGCAAAGTCGGGCTGCGGCGCCGGGCCCCGCTAGGAACCTGCCGGGCCGAGTTCGGGGTGGCGCGCGCCCAGCGCACCTGCCCGGCGTCGTGGGCTCGGGCCAGGGAGGTGGCCGGCCGGGCGGCGGTGCCAGCGTGCGCGCAGCCCTGCCCCCCGCCCCCAGCTCCGGCCCCGGGCTCGGGCGGGCTCTCCTGGGCGGGGTGGCATCTCCTGGGGGCCGGGAGCGAGTCCTCCCGGAGAGGCAGCAGCGGGGAGCAGGCGGCTCTGCTCCTGAAGGGACAGGGCGGGCAGGGCTGGGCGCTCCGACCAGAAGCGGGGGCCCCGCCCCAGCGGCTTCTCGCTCCCCGCTTCTGCAGGACGCCGCCTCGCAGGTGGAGGAAGCGCCCACCCCCCCGGGCAGGGCCAGGCCGGGGGCCCCCGCTGCCCACGCGTGGACGCCTGTGGCGGGGGCGTGCTCCGTGTCCTGTGGCCGAGGTGAGGGCCGTGGGCCTCCCTGAGGACAGGGCGCCTGAGAGACCCCCTTCCCTGGGTGTGAGGAGCCTTGTGGGAAAGCCACGCCTCCCCCAGGGCCATTAGGCCATCAGGCCGGGTGGCTAGACCGAGCGGAAGGAAGGACAGGGCAGCAGAGCCCGGGGTGCTGGGCCCAAGCGCGACCTGCCTCGGAGAACAGACCTGCAAGGCGGGCCCCGAGCTCAGCGCGAGCAGAGAAACAAAATTCCTTGTACAACGTGCAGTGTTCTTGGCCCGACACCCTGAGCTTACGTTCAGGAAAATGTTTGCAGGTGTAGAACAGAGACCTGGGATTTCTTCCGAGGACAGGCCTGCAGGGGGTGGGGGCGTGGGCCTAGCAGCACCCTTACCTACATGGACAGTCAGAGAAGCTGTGGGTGTCCAGAACAGTCACACCCAGAGTGCGGCGTTCCCACCCGGCAGACAACGCTGTACGCCGTGGTGGAGCACTTGTGACAGATCATGAATTAACACCATCAGACTGTCACCACGGAGCATGGCCCGCAGTTTGCACTGGTGTATTTTTTCTATGCCCTCCTACTACTTTTGAAACAAATATTTTATTGATTACCTATTAATAAAGCATATAGTTCATTCAGAGTGTACAATGAACGGTATTTGGTATAATCATGTTGTTGTGCACTCACCACTTCAATCGTTGTTAGGGCATCTTCATTATTTCAGTAATAATAAGCAAGAAGCAGACAAAGACAATTCTTCGCCTCCCAATCTGCTGTACCTAGCTGCTACTTCTGGCTATCCTTGTGCACATTTTAAAATTTATTTTTCAAGCTCTTTTATTATCGAGACATAGCCACATACCATATGATCTATCCAAAGTGTACAATCAGCAACTTTAGTACAATCACAGTGCTGTGCATTCATTCCCACAAAAGATTTCAGAATCATTGCATTAATCCAAAAAGTAAAGATAGTGGCATCTTGACGATGAGCAGTCGGGAGCTCAGCTCAGCACGTCTCATTCTGCCTCCTGATAAATGACAACTGCTCCTGTTTGTCGAGGGCCGCCACATTTCAACAACTCTGCGAGGGAGGCCCCATTAAACGAAGAACCTGGGGCTCAGAGAGGTTAAGTCACTCGTCCAAGGTCACACAGCTGCTGAGGGGCCGAGCTGGGACGGCAGCGCCGTGGGGCTCACCTGATGATGCTCCTCAGCGCCCTTGCTGAGGCCCCCTGTTGGGGTGCGGGGCTCCCCTCCTGTTCCCTGCAGGCCTCATGGAGCTGCGCTTCCTGTGCGTGGACCCTGCCCTGGGGACGGCGACCCGCGAGGAGCTGTGTGACCCGGCCCGCAAGCCCGGGAGCCGGCGAGAGGCCTGCCGCATGGGCCCGTGTCCTGCTCGGTGAGTGGGGCTGTGGGGACAGCGGGCTGCCCTGACCTGGGATGGGGGTCCGACCCGGGGCGTGGCCCCCGAGCACTGGCCTCTCTCTGCAGGTGGGAGGCCCGGCCCTCGGCGCCGTGCCCGGTGACCTGCGGAGGGGAACGCGTGCCGCGGGCCGTGCGCTGCGTGCGGCTGCAGGGAGGCCGCACCGTGTCCCTGCCGCACTCCAAGTGCTGGCCGGCACCCCGGCCGGACGCCCACGAGGACTGCGGCCCCGAGCCCTGCCCCGCCAGGTGGGCCCCTTCCCACACCGTGGGTCTCGGACGTGTCGCCTCCCTCCCGGGACCCCGGGGGGTGGGTTGGGTGCTTCCTCCCGCGTAGGGCCCCGCTGCCCGGGAAATGGCCAGCCTGGGGGCTGTGCCGCGCCCGGGGAGGGCACGGCGGGGATGCAGGACAAGCCCTGGCGGCCGCGGGCAGTTCGCAGGGACCTGCCCACTGTGCTCGAGCTGGGGGCCCGGGGGGCAGAGGCCCCGGCTGTGCACTGCCCGTGGGAGGCGCGGCGAGGGCAGGTGTCCAGCAGCCTGGGTGGGGTTTGGCCCTCGGCGGAGCTTTCCTGCCCAACGGGCGGCAGGAGGGCTGCGTGTGCCCCAGGGCTGAGAGTGTCGCCTCTGCAGTCCCAGCTCTGCCCTCGCCTCCTTGCCACCACCCCCCGGTCCTCAGCGTCCTCACCCGTAGGTGCCCCGGGGCTGTGGGGGTTTAGGGAGACAGCCCTGCCCAGGGCGCTGGCTGACGGTTCGCATATCCACTACCAGTTCTTGGCTGAGCTCCTTCTCTGCCCTGGGCTGCTCCGTCGCGGGCACAGCACGCTTCCCTGCCCTCGCTGAGCTGATGCTCGGGGCTGGGGGCACGGCTGGACGGTCAGGGGGCTTTCCCGGCAGCTGGGGGGCCTGGCTGCTGGGCCTCATGGGCTTCGCTCTGCCCGGGTGGCGGCACAGGCTGCCGGCTGCAGCAGGAGCTGTGGAGGGGGGTCAGGCGCAGGGGCCTGTACGTGCCTGCGCCTGCGGGGAGGACCACATGGAGACCGTGCCCGGAGCCCAGTGCCAGGGGCTGCCTCGCCCCTCGAGGAGCAGGAGGCCTGCAGCCCCGAGCCCTGCCGCCCAGGTCAGCCGGCCCCATGGGGGGCTCACAGGTCTGGCCTTCGGAGGCCACTGAGCAGGTGCCAGAGGGACGTGCCAGTGCATGGTGGGAGGTATCGCTTCTCACGGGGCGTGGTGGGGGAGGCCCGGGGAGCCCGAGGGGAGAGCGGCGGCTCCCCCGCAGGGGGTCTGCTGGACCAGGAGGGGCCCGTCCTCAGCGGGCGGCTCTGGATGGGGGGGGTAGAGCTGGCAGGTGAGCACTCACCTGCCTTTCTCCAGGTCTTTCATGGTTTCCTGTTCCCACTTGGCACTTTTCATCATGAAATGCTTTTCTGTTCAGGTTCTCGCATTCCTCTTTGGTCCTGCTCGGTGTCTTCTTGATGTCCTTGGTCTCTTTAGCCTTGTTGTCTTTCACCTCATTTTTTTTAATTTTGGAAATTTGTGCACATCTCATTGACTGTTCTCCCGAACCCTGCGTCTCTTCTGGGGCTTCGACATACTCCTTTTCTTGGGCTATTTCTTCCGTTTTCTTAGTAATTTGTCGTGATTTTTGTAATTTTGCTGCCGTCGAGGCACCTGCTGAGGGTGGTGAGAGTACTCAGTGCTCGCTTTTCCTCTGAGGGAGGGATTCAGTGGTGGGAGGCTTTCTATGGCTGCCCTTGGATTCCTGTCTCGGCCTGTTCTGGGTCTTGAGGGTTGTGCCTGCTAGTGGCTCACAGCCAGGCCCTGGCCCGCGTGGGTTGTGGACCCGCTCCCAGGGGCCCTGGGAGGCTGGAAAGGCTGGGAAAAGCCTCGTTTAATTTCCTCACCGCACCTCCCCGGCCCGCCAGCAGGTGGCGCTCCTCGACAGCCCTGTCGGGTCCACGCCCCGTGGGAGTGGGCTCCCCGCGCGCAGTCGGGGTCCCTGTGATGGCGGATCCTGCCGGGAGGCGCAGAGCCTCGTCATTCCGACTTTCCCAGAGGCAGCTCTCCAACCTTGCTGGCAGCCCCCGCTTCCTGGGTCGGGAATAATCCCGCTGCCCTCTGGGTCCCCAGCAACCAGCCCGGGCAGTCGGCATGGCGATTAAGAGGGTCGCACGTCTTTAGCCCCTTGCTGGCCCCCAAGGCCAACGATGGCGCGGCCCTGCCCGGCCGGACGGGCCCCTGCACCCAGCAGACCAAACCTGTAGGTCGGAAGCCTTAGGCTGTGTCCCTCCTCTCCCCTTTCCTGGGGAGATGGACCCCGCGGCCCTTGGTGTCCGTGGCTGCCTAGGGCTGGAGAATCCAGAAGTGTCTAGCGTGGGGGCGGTGCCGGCCGCTCCGGCTGCAGCTGTAACTCACAGCCCCGCGCTCGCGCTTCTCCTTCGCCCCTCTCTTTTCTGGGCAGCGTCCAACCTTCCCCGGTGTCCTAAACCCTAGCCTAGTTGTTCCCAGGCTGTCTCTGCCTGTCCTCCAGCTGCTTTTCTGCAAGAGAAGAGAGTCCTGTGTCTTTCTAGTCCACCGTCTTCCTGGAAGTCTCATGAGATGCTTTTCTGGATGTTTATAGAAGCCGCTCACGCTCCCTCGCCCGAGACTTCATAGATGTCAGTGTGGTGTTGTGTTTACGACATACTTTCTCCCCTTTTTTTTTTTTAAAGATTTATTTTATATTTATTTATTCCCCCCCTTGCGGCTTGTTTTTTGCTCTCTTCTCTGTGTGTTTTTTCTGTGTCTGCTTGCGTCACCTTGCTGCATCAGCTCTCCGCGGTGCGCGGGCGAGCCTGCCTTCACCAGGAGGCCCTGGGACGCGAACCTGGGGCCTCCCTCCCATATGGCAGGCGGGAGCCCGACAGTTGGAGCCACAGCCGCTCCTGCCTCTGAGCTTTTGCACCCCGCTGCCCCCGGGATGTGTCTTCTCTAGGTGTCCCCAGGGCTCGCACCTCCACCCATTCAGCCTCAGCTCAAACCACGGGACGGAGAGAGGGAGACCTCCCCAAGCAGGGAAGGGTCCTCCCCGAGCAGGGTTCTAACCTCCACGCACCCACCCCGTGGTGCTGTCCCTTCCCTGCTATAGCATTTGCCGTCACTGGACATTCATTTCTTTTCAACTGTCTATCTCTTTCTTCTAGACCAGTGGGTCTCAGCCGGGGCCGATTTCTGCCTCCAGAGCTCATGTGGCCAAATCTGGAGGCCTTGGTTGTCACAGCTGGGGGCGTCACTGCTGGCACCTGGGGGCACTGCTAAATGTCGCTCAATGCTCGGGCGGCCCCCACAGTGCAGGGTGATCCGGCCCTGGGCTGCAGGCCCTGCGAGGCAACCCCCCCCACCCCCCTGGCTCCCCGGCGCCTACACCGGCCCGGGCCCCCGGGGGGCACGTGACTGGTGGCCTCGTGGGCTCAGGGCCCCGGCGCCAGCGCCTCACTCTGAAAAACGGTGGTCATTCGCACAGGTCAGACGGTGTAAGTCAATTTGGGCGGGAACGACGGTTTTACAACCTCGGCCTTCCCGTGGCGGAACGAGGTGTGGGGGCCCCGGGTCCCCTTTCCCGTCAGGGGCACGCGGACCAGCAGGCGCTCTGCGGGGCGCAGTGTGCGAAGGAGAAGGCGTCTTTCCTCTGCTGGCTGGAGGGCCCCTTCCCGGGCTGGCGAGCTCGGCGACGAGAGTGGAGGAGGGGGCTGCACCGCGCGCCGCAGAGATCTGGGGCACCCACTGGGCAGCACCGCCTTCCCTGAGGCTCTCTCTTCCCTCAGGTGGACAGTGACAGCCTCTGGCCCGTGCTCTGCCAGCTGCGGCCTGGGCTCCGCCGGGCGCTCGGTGGCCTGCGTGCGGCTGGACCGAGGCCGGGCCGTGGAGGTGGACGAGGTGGCCTGCGCGGCTCAGGCGCGCCCGCGGGCCAGCCTCCCCTGCCTCATGGCTGACTGCGCCTACCGCTGGCACGTGAGCGCCTGGGCAGAGGTCAGCGGGGGTCCCGGGAGGGTGGGGCGAGCAGTGGGGCCGGGGCCCTGGGGCTGCCCCTAGGGGGCTCGGCCCCTGCCTGAGCTAGACAAGAATGTCAGGGCCTGAGCAGGCAGCCCTCCACTCGGGGACCCGGGGAGGGTGGGCGGCCCAGCCACGGACCCCTACCCAGCCTGCTGCCTTTGAGGGGCTGGGTCTGCGAGGGGGTGGGTGGAGGCGGGGGCAGCCGGGGTACTGAGAGACAGGCTAGAGCTGGCAAGGCCTGAGGCCTGGGGCTGCAGAGGGCCCTGGTCTGTGAGTGGACGATGCCGGCAGACCGCCCGAGCAGCCAGCGGCATCACGGTCCCGGCGCCTCACTTCCCAAGGCCCTGGGAGGTGAAGAGCCACGGGGCTCAGTGTTCCCCTCGCGGAGCTCGGGGTGTGGAACCCGTGGACGCCTCTGGGCAGCCACTGCCCGCCCTGGGCAGCGGTGAGAGCTGGGGTGGGGGCACGCGGGTGGGCGTGCAGGCAGGGGTGCAGGCGGGCGAGCAGGTGGGCGTGTAGACGGGAGTGCAGGTGGGCGAGCAGGTGGGGTGCAGGCGGGCGAGCAGATGGGCGTGCCAGTGGGCGTGCAGGCAGACGCTGGGCTGCAGTGGCAGGGTGCAGAGGGGTGCAGAAGGGTGCAGAGGGGTGCAGAAGGGTGCAGAGGGGTGCCAAGGGACACAGGCCATGCCAAGGAGCACCTGGCCCTGCGCTGACGCCCTGAGCCTCAGTTTCCTCATCTGTAGGTGGAGACGCTCGCCCACTTCCCCGGGCCGTGCCAAGCCCACGTCCGGCCATGCCCCCTCCTGGAGTGCGTGCTCAGTAATGACGGCGGTCACCGCTGTCCTTGTCACTCGGCCCTCTCTCCGCAGTGCTCCGTCTCCTGTGGGAACGGCATCCGGCGCCGGCATGACACCTGCCTTGGGCCCCAGGTGCCCGTGCCGGCCGGCTTCTGCCAGCACCTGCCCAAGCCAGCGACGGTGCAAGGCTGCTGGGCCGGGCCCTGTGGACGGCAGGGGACGGCCAGCCCGGCGCCCCCGGTGGAAGCCGCTACTTCAGGCTGGACCACAGCTGCCACCCCTGGTGCTTCCCCAGCTCGTCCCCTGCCTCGGGACCGCCCGCTCTCTCCAGGCCCCCCGCCTCAGGGACCGTCCCCCAGGCTCCAGGAGAGCCCGGCAGAGCCCAGTTACGTGCTGTCCCCCTTTCCGTCAGGTGCTGCTGCAGTGGGGAGGGCAGGACATAACCTCTGGGCTGGGGACGGCCAGGACCTGCTCCGGGGCTGGGAGGGGTCTCTGGTGTCCTCCCGTGGCCTCAGCACTTCCAGCATCTGGCCCCAGGGCTGGGGGCGGAAGCCGGGCTCCTCCTCGCCCGGCAGAGCACACCCGGCCCGTTACTGTTTTCAAGGTAAAGTGACTTGCTGAGGTTCCAGGGTCAGGATTTGAACCCAGGCCTATGTGCTTCAGGGTCCTGCGGCTGCCCTCACAGAGCCCCTCAACCTGGGGGCCAAGGGCAGCAGAAATTTACCATCTCCCAGTTCTGGAGGCCGGAAGTCCAAAATCAAGCTGTTGCCGGGGCCGTGCTCCCTCGGAAGTTTCCGGGGCGCCTCCTCTCCTGCCTCTCCCAGCCGCTGCTGGTCCTCGGCCCGTGGACGCGCCCGCAGGCCCCGCCTTCCCCTGCGCGGACCTTCCCCCTGCCCGCGTGCCTGCTTTCCTTCCTGGTTAGGCCCCCAGTTAGTGTGGACCCACCCGAACTAATTCCGTCTGCAAAGACCCTACATCCAATGAAGCCACGTTCCGAGGGTCTGGGTGGACGTGGGTTTTGGGGGGACACTGTTCAGGCCAGTCCAGGCGCTGATGCCCGTGAGTTGCTAAACTCACTAGCCACGCTGCTCCCTCTCCCCGGAGCCTCCGGAAGCAGCTCTGGGCCTTGGGCGGGAGGCTCTAACCTCTCATCTGATGTCGCGGCCCCCTCCCAGAAGCTCCGCTCACCTGTGCCTCCTGCCCCCCCAAGCTCCGCTCACCTGTGCCTCCTGCCCCCCAAAGCTCCACTCACCTGTGCCTCCTGCCCCCCAAAGCTCCGCTCACCTGTGCCTCCTGCTCCCCAAAGCTCTGCTCACCTGTGCCTCCTGCCCCCTCTCCCCCCTGAAGCTCCACTCACCTGTGCCTCCTTCCCCCCAAGCTCCGCTCACCTGTGCCTCCTGCCCCCCCAAGCTATGTTCACCTGTGTCTCCTGCTCCCCTCTCCCCCCCAAGCTCTGTTCACCTGTGTCTCCTGCTCCCCTCTCCCCCCCAAGCTCTGCTCACCTGTGCCTCCTGCCGCCCTCTCCCCCTGACACTCCGCTCACCTGTGCCTCCTGCCCCCCCAAGCTCTGCTCACCTGTGTCTCCTGCTCCCCTCTCCCCCACAAGCTCTGCTCACCTGTGCCTCCTACCCCCTGTCCCCCACAAGCTCCGCTCACCTGTGCCTCCTGCCCCCTCCAGGTGCCTGTGGAAGGCAGTTCCTGGAGCCAGCAGGAACCATCGACACGCGGGACGCAGGCCCCGCTGACTGCGCAGTGGCCGTCGGGCGGCCCCTGGGCTAGGTGGAGACCCCTCAGGTCCTCGAGAGCTGCCCCAACTGCAGCGCCGGTACGTCTAGGGCCGCGGACGGCATCGCTGCTAAGGGGGCCGCCAGGGGCCAGCACGCCCCCGTGCGCCCGCTCCCGGCAGGACGCCCCGTGCATTCTCACCTGGAGTTGCCGGCGCATCTCGGGGCTGGGGTGCGATCATGCCCGTTTTACAGACGAGGAGACCGATGCTGGGGTCACGTAGTCAGTAAGCGGGAGAGTCGGCGCCGTCCGACCCCCGAGCCGCCACGCTACACCCCCTACCCCGGCGTGTGGGACCCTCAGGGCGCTGCCTCCCCCCAGGGGACCTGCTGCAGCTGGGGGGCTGGCCCCCGGGAGGAGGGACTGCAGGAAGCTGGCGGGCAGGACGTTCAGCCCCCGCAGCAGCACGCGGGTGGTGAGGCAGCACCCCGGGGGCCGGTGCGTGCTGCCGAGGAAACGCCCGCCCCCAGCCCTTCCCCCGAGGTACCTCCCGCTGGGCTGCCGAGCCGTGGGCTAGCGGGGGGCTGCAGGAACTGGGGCGGCGGGGCCCCCTGAGCGCCCCGAGCCCGGGGACCCTGGAGCTCCGCGGGTGGGGGTGGGCCGCCCCACAACCTCGTCCCGGCACTGGGGTCCATTAAGGCACCTGGCCAGGAGTGGGGATGAGCTGGGCAGAGAGCCCCTGCTGCCGGGAGCCGCGTCCCCCGGCCCTGCCTTCTCCACTCCCCTGGCAGAGCTGGACACGTGTGTGCACGCTTGCAGACACAGGCACGCCTCGGTGGAGGGTGGTGTCCCCGGGAGCCCTGCCTTGCCCACGGCCCTGTGGGGCTCCTGCTCCCGTCGCCCCCTCCCACCAGCCCCTGCTGGCAGTGTCAGGCTTCCCCAGCTGCTTCCAGAGGTTTCTCGGCTCACCCAGGCCTCAGCTCCACAAGAGGGGGCAGCCCCTGCGCAGACTTGGCACCTGGTTGCCCCTGCCCTAGCCGCTGCCTCCTCCTCCGCATCGGCCCGTCCTGGGGGTGCTGGTGCCTGAGGGCTGCTCCCCCCTCGCTGCTCCCTTCTTTCCACCTCCCCGTGCAGCCTGGGGGGAACCCAGCTCTGCACAGCCGGGAGGTGGTGGAGGTGGGGAGCCCCGACCCCACTGCGCCCAGGATGTGAGCTCAGTGGTCTGTCTGGGCCCTTGTGTCCCCAAGGGGGCCCGCCCACAGCCCCCCCTGCTGTCCCCTGCAGACTGTGACACGCAGCTCTTTGGCCCCCGAGGTGAAATCGTGAGCCCCTTACTAAGTCTGGATGGGAGGGACACTGGGGCTGCTGGGCCTTCATCAACGTGGCTCACCATCCACGCCCTGGCCACGGGCAGGGCTCAGGGACTCGGGGACCCAGGCCAGTTACGTGGCGGTGAGGCGCGAGGACAGGGTGGGGACGCCTTTGCTATGACTTGGGACTGGGTGGACCTCAAGGTCAGAAGTGAAAGTGTGGCAGGAAGAGTTCCCTCCACTTACTCGCTCAGCTCGGGGTGACTGAGGGCCGGCGCAGGGACAAAGCCGGTGCAGGGACGAGGCAGAGCCTTCCCTTATGCTGCCCGCCACCTACCCAGGGTCAAGTGCAATTGCAGACCCTGGGGCAGCCGTTTCAGGAAGAGTGGGAGTTCCCCCCCAAGGGTGTTTCAGATTTCATTTTTTCAAAAAATTTCTCTCCCCTTTCCACCCCCCCACCTGCCCCGGTTGTCTGTTCTCTGTGTCTATTTGCTGCGTCGTCTTCTTTGTCTGCTTCTGTTGTCAGCGGCACGGGAATCTGTGTCAGCTCTCCGTGTGGGCGGCGCCATTCCTGGGCAGGCTGCACTTTCTTTCGCGCTGGGCGGCTCTCCTTACGGGGCGCACTCCTTGTGCATGGGGCTCCCCTACGCGGGGGACACCCCTGCGTGGCAGGGCACTCCTTGCATGCATCAGCACTGCACATGGGCCAGCTCCACACGGGTCGAGGAGGCCCGGGGTTTGAGCCGTGGTCCTCCCGTGTGGTAGGCGGACGCCCTAACCACTGGGCCAAGTCCGCTTCCCTAGATTTCATTTTTATCGTGGGATATTTAGACAATGTGCTATTCCCCATCTTGACCACGTTCAAGTACAAGAGCCAGTGACATTAGTTAGTCACCGGGTCGTGCCCCCATCACCTCCGCCCATCCCCCAGGCGTCCCCATCTCCCCCCAGTCTGCTCCCGTCACCCTGAGATTTTGTGTGCTCTGGGAGGCCTCTGGGATCGGGTGCACATCGTGAGCACGCGGGCTGCGTGGCCGTGGGAGGCGATGCCACTTCTCCGCGCCTGAGTGTCTTGGGTGGGAGGTTGGTGCCCTGGGTGGGGCCCTGGCGAGGATTAAACGGGCCCCGCGTGCATGACGCGGACGTAGTAAGGGTGGTAAATGCCAGCTACTCCCCGTTCCTGGCTGCTTCCTCCCAGGTCCGGGACAGCCACGGCCTGAGGACCACGACTTCCCACGGGCAGCAGGCGCCCTCCTGGGAGGCAGAGGGCAGCCAGGCCGAGGCGGTGTTCAGCCAGGGCCCCGCCCCTGAGACGCGCGCCAGCCTGCGGGGCCTGAACTGGAGCCTCCCGTCCCTGTGCAGGGAGAGGGGGCGACCGGCCAGGCCCTGCCCTAGCTCCCTCGGCAGGCACGTCCCTGCCAGGCCCCCGCGGACCCCAGCGCACCCCGGTTTTGGAAAGAAGATCTGCAGCCGGCAAAGGAAGAAAACTGGCTTCTGCTGAAGGCGTCAGGTGCCCGCCGAGCCTGGAGGGCTGACCGCTGCTCTGCTTCCCAGTCCTAGCTCCCGCCAGTCTTGCCATCTCCTTCGGGGCCTCCTCCCAACTTGCCTGGGGCTAGAAGGGGGACCCCCCGGGAATTAAGGCCCCAGACCATCCGGTAGCAATAAACAGACTGTACAGCCTGGGTGGCCTTTTCTTCACAAAACCTGCCCAAACCAGGTTTGAAAACCCACCCCAGCCAGGCGGGGGTTCCCGGCCCAGTGGGGGGCTCCAGACCCAGACACGCCCCTGGCCAGCCTTGCTGTCGACGCGGGAGGTCAGGTGAGGAGGTGGGCAGGCAGGAAGCGGCGGCAGGCAGGAAGCGGCCGCAGGCCTCTGCTCCAGTTAATAGACCGCGAAGCCCCGCCCCTCGGCTGCTGCTAGGTGGGTGCGCCTGACCGCTGGGGGTGGGGGGGGGCAGGGAGTTATTCCACCGCAGGCCCCGCACCCTATGCTAATGAACCGAGCACTCCTCCCGGTGACACTCCGAGCCCCGCCCCCTACGCTAAAGATCGCAGAGACCTCGCGGCGAGCCCCGCCCCTATGCTAATGACCACAGAGACTTCCCGGAGCGGCGGCGAACCCCGCCCCTTATGCTAATGACTACACAGACCTCTCGGTGTGCGGCGGCGAGCCCCGCCCCCTATGCTAATGACTACAGAGATCCCTCGGGCGCATTCGTCGTGGCACGGCGGGTTCCGCCCCCTATGCTAATGAGCGCTGCCTCTCCCAGAAGGCCGCGCGCCGGCCGCCGACGTGGGCCCGGCTCCCGAGCCTTTGTGAGGGTCGCGGGCGTTGCCGACGGCGGCGCCATGAGCGGCTCGGGCGGGGTGTCGGTGGCACCCGCCGGGTCCGCGCCGCCGGCGCAGGAGGAGGCCATGACGTGGTGGTATCGCTGGCTGTGTCGCCTGTCGGGGGTGCTGGGGGCCTTCTGTGAGTACCTGGCCTCCACGCATGCGCGCCCCGCCGAGCCCGCGGGCCGGGGGACTCCTCCTGGGTCCGGGGGTGGGGCGGGAGCCCCGGGGCCTCGGAGGAGAGCGGCCGGGCCTGAGCTCCTCGGGTCCCGGGGCCAGGCGGGCGGCTCGCGCGGACGGCCCCGACCCCCCGCACAGCCGCCTCCGTCGAGCAGGGGCCGCGGCAGCACCTGCCTGGACGGGCCCCCGGGAGCCTTGCCTCTTGCCTTGGGGCCGGCGGGGGGCGGCAGCGTCCGTCACCTTTGGGCGAAGGTGGTTTCTAAGTGGAGCAGGGGCGACTCTGACGGAGTCCGTGACCCCACGCGGCTGGCTCGGAGGTGGCAGGGCCAGGGGTGCCAGGGGACAGTGGTCTCCTCTCTGGATCCTCGCCGCACACCTGGAGGCCAGCGCTCTGGCTCCGCTGCCTCCCAGCGCCCCTCCTTGCACCCCGACCCCCATCCCGGACACACCCCCCAACCCCGAGCTTCTGACGCTGGGCTCTTTCAGATCCCGGCAGGGTACACAGGAAGGGGGACCTTCCAAAGGCGCAGCTAAACCCACGGCAGCGATCCTGCGTCTTCCTGTGTGCCCCCCGCGGTGGGACGTCCCGCAGTGGGCCGGGGCACAGATGGGTCTCAGACAAGGAACGGCTGTTGAGGGAGTGTGCAGGGTCCAAACAGTGCCTGCCTGGCCCAGGGGGCCGGGTGGCACGGACTCCAACCAGGCCTTCTCCAAAGAGGGGCACCTTCCCCACCCACCGTCTCTCCAGGTGGGGAGAGGGAGAGGGGCGGAGGGCGGAGCGTGCTGCCCTGGCTGAAGATGCTATCCAGAGGTGGCCTCGGGCTGGCCCTCCCCCAGCTCATAGAGAGGCCCCTGCGTCCCTGCCACTGACCTGTAGACGAGGTCAGGCTTTGAGGACAGCCCTCCCAAGGATGGTTCTCTGTTCCCCCAGCGCCATGACCTCCGGGGGTGGTGCTGGGGTCCAGGCAGCCTGGGGCTGCAGGAAGTGACCGTGTCAGTTCCACGGACCGCCCCCTGCCCCCACTGGGAGCCAGGGGCCCAATGCCCGGCCAGCCCTGGGGCCACGTCCAGCTCTGTGCTAGTCAGCCCGGGGTGCCTGCGCCCGCGCCCGGAGGTCACCGCGCTGCAAATGAAGCTTCAGGAGAAGCCGGTGGCTGCCCTGAAATATCACTGTTCCCTGCAGGTGGGGTAGGGGCATGACTGTGTGAATGCCAAGTGATGCGTCGCAGGCTGGAACGCAAAGCCCGCAGAGCTTTAGAGACCAGGCAGGAGTGGGCTGGGCCTCTGGGACGGGGCCGCCCTCCGCTGTGGCGAGGCCCCTTGGAGGGGTTGGGGAGGCCCTGCCCCTGGGTCCCTAAGAGGAGAGAGGATCGCCCGGGGTCGCCGTCACATGCACAGCACTCAGATGTCCACGCACATCCTCGCGCCCTTCCCTGGGGCCTCTGGCTGGAGCCTGTCTCGGGTGGAGACCTGGTGCTTCCGCGGGATTGGCAGTGGACAGGACAGGGCCGGGCGGAGCTGGCGGTGCTGAGCCCCCTGGCAGCCGAGGCCTGATGGGCAGGGGGGTCCAGGCCCCAGGGCGAGTGCCACCTTTGTGGTGGGTGGGAAGACTGTGGACTTAGATCCAGGGCAGGGGAGTTGATGCCCGTTGCAGCGTGGCTCGCTCTCGCCCTTTCCTGGTGGCCGGCTAGGGTTACATGGGAAAACAGGAGGAGAATTCCAGGCGGCGTCAGGGTATCGGGTGCACCGGAGCCGCTGCAAGTTTAATGAGCTGGTGGCAAATTGCTGCCTCGCAGGCCCAGCTCCCTGCGCTGCCCACCCGACCTGGCCTCGCCCCTGCCCAGCAGCCCGCTCCTTGGCACTGTCTCCGGTCCCGGGTCTGGGTCTGCCGTGGCCTTGGCGCTCTCAGCCCCTGGCCGGCTGCAGGCTGTGGGTAGAGGTGGCGGCCAGCGCCGCAGACCCTGGCCCCCAGGTGCAGGGGGCGAGGAGACCGGCCAAAGCGTCCACTCTTGGGGCATGCAAGGAGCCGTGCTCAGAGGCCAAGAGGCCCCCCCTCCCGTTCATGGCCCCTGGGTATTCCAGCAGCGGGGGGGCTGGGCTGTGGGGGGCCAGAAGAATGAAGAGGTCATTTGAGAGCGAGGACATGGGGGCTGAGCCGGGATCCCGGGCACACCTGGTCCAGGTTGCTGCCCCCAGAAGGCAGCCCTGGCCCGGCCCGCGTCGTGGCCACTGAGTCAGGTGGCTTCCTCTCCCCAGGGTGGGCTCATTACGGAGGGCTCTGCTTGCGCCCATGAGAGATATGGTCTGGTCGGGTCCTGTGCCAGGTGGGCGGCAGTACGGCCGGGCTTCGGAGTGGCCGAGCGGCTTGCCAGCGTTGTGGCACCGATGAGAGCCAGCCCAGCCCAGGGACGGGGCTCACAGGCCAGGGCACCGGGGGCCCAGGGCAGACCCTGTCGAGGCAGCGCTCGGAGCTGCCATCTCCACGCTGAGCCCCCGCCCCACCCGGGAGGGTGCAGCCGTGCCGCCTCACCCGTCCCTCAGGTGCTTGGTGTCCCGAGGGACCCCTGTCCTCCCGCTGCCACCTCCCCGGCTCGCTCCCTGCTGACTCCTGCCTGTCTCTCCCGCCCCCAGCCTGCGGGATCTCCGGCCTCTTCAGCTGTGTCACCGTCCACCCGCTCAACATCGCGGCCGGCGTGTGGATGATGTGAGTGCCGCTTGCCACCCTGTGCGTGGTGGAAGGGGCTCCTGGCATCACGCCCCCGACGCTCGCGTTTCCCATGATCGAGTCCAGAGCTGAGGCCACAAACGTGTCCCGGGCTCTTCCCTGAGGTCGCATGGGGCCCTTGAACCCGGGAGCTCAGAGCCAGGGCACAGGCAACTCAGGGCAGGGGCTGGCCCAGGGCCGAGTGGCCAGGGGGTGCCGGCAGCTGGCATGGGGCAGGGTGGTCAGCCAGGAACAGAGGCAGAGGCTGGGGCGGAGGGGCTGGAGAGCGGACCGCCTGCCTCCCAGGGGCCAGTGAGAGGGGGCTGTGCTGGGAGGGGCGCAGGCGCCCAGGCCCGGTGCTCTCGGGGGGCTGAGGGGCCAGGGAGGCCTCCTGCAGAGGGCACTGGCCTGGTCCCGAGGGCAGACCAGGCTGACACTGCCCGCGAAGGGGCTGGCTGCACGGCGAGTGGGAGCCTGGCGGGCCCAGGACGCTGGATGCCCGTGGGGGGCTCTCAGGCCGAGGGCCGGGGCCCAGAGCTGCACGGAGAGCCCTACCGTGGCGCAGGGCCGCTCTCACAGCCCCTGCCCCCTTTCTGCCAGATGGGGTCGTGCCGGCACTTTGCAGGTTAGAGGGCCTGCACGCCAGGCTCGGCAGCTGCCACCTCGCCCGGAGGCTTAGCTGCTCACAGTGCCAACGGGGCTGGACACAAAGGTCTCGGGCGGGTTGAGGCTGTCCGGCCCCCGTGCCCGGCGCAGGCTGGCCCCTGGCTCTCGCCTCTCCTGGAAGATGAGCCGCCGCTGGGGGGCACCTCTTTCCTGCCTCCGATGTCCTACCAGCTACAGTGCCCCGGGGCAGCCCGCTGCCAGGCCGCAGCAGCCTCATGGGGGTGCTTCCTGCCCCGGAAAAACAGGGAAGGAGGAAGGGAGGTTATGGGAGGTTACGACCTGGTTTTTCCCTGGGCCATACTGAAGCTGTTAGCTAATTTGTCCCCAGGGCCTCGGGGGCAGGGAGCAGGTGCCCTGGGGGGCCGGCCGGCTTCCCGGAGGAGGGGGCAGGCCTGGCAGCAGGGTCCTGGGGGAGTGGGGGAGGGAGCAGGGAGGGCAGGGGCTGGGTGAGCAGTCTGAGCGTCGGGTGGCGCGGGGGCGCGTCGGGTGGCACGGGGGCACGTCGGGTGGCGCGGGGGTGCCGGCTCTGCGTCCCCCCGCCCCGTCAGGGCCAGCCCCCGCCCTCCCGCCCTGCAGCATGAGCGCCTTCGTCCTGCTGCTGTGTGAGGTGCCCTTCTGCTGCCCGTTCGTGGAGTTCGCCAGCACGGTGGCAGAGAAGGCGGATCGGCTGCGCTCCTGGCAGAAGGCCATCTTCTACTGCGGGTGAGAGCCGCCGGGGCTCCCTGACTCGGCGCCCCGGCCCAGAGGGCGAGGGGTGGGGCTGGGGCACTCTGACGGCGGCGGCAAGGGGGGGCCGAGGCGCTAGACCCGGGAGCTCAGCCTCCGCCCGGGCGCACACGAACCGCGTGCTTCGCGGCGGTGCCCGCATGTGACCCAGGGCCCCCACGGGGATCGGGCCAGCAGCCCAGGTAGCTCCAGCGCCCCGCTCTGGGCAGCCTGCCAGGCGGGCAGGCAGTCCAGGTGGGCCGCGCAAAAGGGGAAGCAGCAAGCGGCTGAACAGGAAGTCCCGTGGCCTCCAGATAGGATTTTTCCCTATTTCTAACCGCAGTTCTTCACATCCGAGTCATCAGATTTAACTGCCTCGGGACTAGTTAACCGGGCGGCAGTTACTGATGTCTAGATTACCTTCAGGACAGGGCTCCCCCTCCCAGGCCTCCAGTACTGACCATTTGGAGCACAGACACGCACGCTCCACGGATCCAGAGCAGGCCTTCCCTGTGCTGAAATTGTAAAGGAGCACAGCATCACAAGGCCCTAAATACGCCTTGTCATTTGTTTACTTTTTATTTAAAAAATACGTTTTAAGCTCACCATAATGTAGATTCATTAAAAATAACTTGGTGGGGAGTGGATGTAGCTCAAGTGGTTGAGCACCTGCTTGCCATTTACCAGGTCCCAGGTTCCATCCCCGGCACCTCCGGAAATAACTATCTAACTTGGAAAATAGAAGGAAACTTGTTACCCCTCCCCAATAGCTGTAACCATTTTGACCTGTACCCTTCCCATCGTCTGTAGGCATTTTTAAAAACCTGTTTCTAACGTCACAATGACTGTTATTATCAAAATGAATCTATTTTTTCACTTAATGTAGTGATTTAAATTATTACAACAACTTCATAACCTCACTTTTAATTATAGTAATACTTATTCACCTGGTATATCATGGTTTTCTTAATTTCTAGACTGACATATATGTCAAGCTGTGAAGTGCCAAATCTTTCTCTGGGTTTTTGATTATTTCCTTAGGATACATTTCCAGGTTTGGAATTATTAGGTCAAAGGTTACTATCACTTAAAAAACGTCAGTGCGTGTGACAAAATTGCTTTCCCAAGAGGTCGTCCAATTTCCTCCCTGCTGTGTACCATTTTCACATATGTATTTGTTATCTCAGGTTAAGGATTTTTCCGTTTTTTACTATTTTTAAAATTGATTTATTTTTTATTTACTGGAATCTTGATGTCTTACCTAGCAACTTATGTGTTTTCTGTATTAAAGAGTTCATAAATCTTTGTTCTATTTCTAGCAAGTATTTTTTCCAGCTTGTTGTTTGCCCTTCATTTTGTTTAGGCTGTTGTAGGTTATATAGCTTTTCTGTTATAATTCTTTTTTTTTAATGTCAAAATTATGTAACTACAGTAAAACCTCTTGATCACATGTCCCAAAATAACGGAAATAACTCAGATGCAGTGCACCTGGAGGCACGTGGCCGTGGAGTCCGGCCCCCGCCTCGCCCTGCCTGCGCAAGGGGCCGCAGGCTGAAGCGCTCCTCTTGGTGTACCGCGCACATGCACGTGGCAGGGATTTCCAGCCAGCCCCAGGCTCTAGAACTGTCCCGTGGCTGCCCGGCCCGTGGACAGTGAGCTTGTGGCCGGGAGGCCCGGGGTTGGCGGGTCGCTCTTGGGACCTGACTTGCTCACTCTGGCCGCTTTTCCTGGCCGCCGACCAGCGCTCTGCCTCTGGCTGTGCCGTGGAGCCCCGCTCCGGGCCTGGGCCCCGGGCCCCCAGGCCTCCTGCAGCCGCCACCCCAACCCCGGGTGGGGCTGGATGCGCAGGCACGGCGCAGCCCTTCCGGGGGGCCTTGGCCCCGCGCAGCATTTGCAGACGAGTTTGGGGGTGCCGACAGACTTCCCCGGGTCTCTGCTGCCCTGGTTGCCTGAGAGGGGGCTGGAGGAATGGGGGACCCCGGAGGTGGCGTGGCCCGCTGCGGGTGGGCGTGGACCTTGATCTGCTGCTCCCCAGGATGGCCGTCGTCCCTGTCGTCATCAGCCTGACCCTGACCACGCTGCTGGGCAACGCCGTCACCTTTGCCACCGGGGCGCTGTACGGACTGGCCGCCCTGGGCAAGAAGTGCGTCCTGGGCCCAGCCGGGGAGGGGTCCGCGGCTCCTGCTCCGCGAGTTGGGGGGGAGGGCGGGGCCTCATCCCACCGTGGAAACTGAGGCACAGCGTCGTCCGGCGCTGGGAAGTGGGAGCAGGAGAGTCCACGGGACTTCCCGGGGCCCCCCGCTGTGCCCGCCACAGCCCGAGGCAGCGATGGCTCGTGGGAGCCCCTCCCCTTTTAGGGCCCCCCGGGTGTCCCCCGAGGCAGAGCCTCTGCCACCCCTCGGCGGGACGGACGCGGCCCTGCACCCGGCGGCAGGGGCCCTGCTGGGAAACCAGGGCGCTGTGGGCTGTGGGCCCGGGCGGGAGCGGGCGGTGTGGAGGGCTGTGTGGCACTGACGTGCTCTCTCCCCAGGGGCGGCGCTGGCTCCTACGCGCGGATCCAGCAGCAGAAGCCGCAGCTGGAGGAGGAGGCGCTGGACGCGGCGCTGTGAGGCCAGCCGGGCCCCCTCCCCACCCTCGCAGGCGCACCCCGCAGGGCCGGAGGCGGGGGGCCCGCGGCAGCTGGCCGAAGCTGCTCTGACCAGGCCTGGAAGCCCCTGCCCAGGAGGCCGCCCTGCCCGCGGGACCCCGGCGTCCACCGTGAGCCTCGGCGGCCCCGGCTGGAGAGCGTCCTGCAGGCGGGCCCTGCCTCTGCCCACCCTCGGCGGGCGCCCGTGCTTCCCCCAGCACAGACCCCCACCCGGAAGAGCGGCCCGGGGAGGTCAGCTCGCTGGGCCCTGCAGGGGCTGCTCGCTCCCCACCACCTGCTGCGGCCTTGGTGCTAAGTGGGAGAGCAGGCTCTCCCCCCCGGGGTGCCCACCCAGTCCTGGTGGGGTCCCACCCCCGTCCCAGCCTGAGCCCCCTCAGGGCTTCCTCCCCGGCTCCCCCAGGCCTTTCCTGCCTTTTGGGCACGAGGCAGACTCCAGAGCCCTCCCCGTGAGCCGCCCCTCAGCCCTGACGACCTGCGATCCGGGAGCATGGCCTGCGCGGGGGCTGGGGGCGGGCGTGGAGGGCTGACGGCGGGCCCAATCTCCCTCCCGCGGCCCCCACCCCCACCTGGGCCTGCTCGGACCGCGCAGAGTCTGGGGCCGGCTCCTGCAGCGCTGGCACGGCCCTGAGGACTGCCCCCGCTCGGGCCCTGTCCCAGAGGGGCCCCTCACCCGTGGGAGCCGAGCGGAGCTGGCCCCTCCGCGCCGAGGTCCGGAGCAGGTGTGCAGGGCACAGCCCAGCTCCCCTGGGGCCCGCCCTGGGCATCTGGCCCAGCAGCACCGCCCCCAGCCCTCTCGGGCCTGGGGCCCAGCCCGGGTGCTGGGGGCCCCGTGTGCGTGTCTTCTGAGTGCAGTGAATCATCCTTCTACCTCGGGGAGTAGCACGGGCCCCGCCCGCCCGCTGGCTCCTGCCCATCCAGGAAGTGGGACTCGGGCCACTGCTGCCCAGCCTGCCCTGCCCTGCCCTCCTCGCGTCAGGACCGGCAGAGAAGGCGGCGAGGAGGGCCTGGCCTGTGCCCGAGGTCCCAGCAGGACCATCATCCGGGGCCCCCTTCGCAGGGAAAGCCTGTCCAGACGGCAGAGGGGTCCTGGCTGCCGGCCGCCCCCCGCCCATGTCTGGACTTGCCGACTTTGTGTGACCCCCACCGCCACCCTGTTTGCTCTTGGACGCTGGGGGCAATAAAGCGAGGCTGTGGACTGCTGGCTGCTCCCTCCGCCGCCGCGTCGCCAGGGCCCGCCCGCGCCGCCCAGCAGGGCCGCGGGTCCAGAAACACGGCTATTCATCGGGGGCCTGCCAGGCTGCGCGCAGAGGCAGAGGCCGCTCGCCCAGTCACCCGGCGGGTGCAGGACAGGGCAGCGCCCCGCCTGGCTTCCCCACGGCCTCCTGCCCGCCTGGCCGGGGACACATCAGGGGCGGCCGTCAAGGACCCCCACCCGGGGCTGCACCCGTGGTCTCGGCTGGAGTGGAGCCCTGAGCCTCAGGTTTATTTTATAAATAGGAGGGACACAGTTTGCAGACGGGGCACCTGAGGGCCCCTGCTCCCAGAGGCCAGGGGGGTGCAGGAGGAAGGGGCTCGCTGGGGACCTGTGCCCTGGCCTCTGGGGTTCCCGAGGGTCCCCGCGGCTTCAGGACCCCTGTAGGGGCGGACCCTGCCCTCCTCCCACGCCGCAGGGCCCGGCCCGGCCTGCTGGTCGCACCCAGGGCGGCGTGACGACGGCCCCACGTGGAGCCCTTGTCCTCGCCTCCCCTGCCCTCACCACAGCCCTGGGGGCGCTGGGAGTGCCCCGAGCCTGGCCACGCTTCCCCCTGCGGGTCTTGGCCGACGTGTCACCCGCAGGCTGGGTGGCAGGGGTGCGGGCGGCGGGCGGCCCTCCTGGGGCCCGGCCTAGCGCGGGAAGGACGTCCGCCCCGAGCGGAAGAAGGCCTCGATCTGCTCCAGCGAGCGGCCCTTGGTCTCGGGGACGCAGCAGGCGGTGAAGGCCAGGTTCACCAGGCAGACGGCGGCGAAGAAGAGGAAGGGCACCTCGAGGCCCAG
>NC_080680.1:126212969-126284629 GCF_030445035.2 Dasypus novemcinctus | reverse complement strand
AGCCGGCCGCCGAGGGCACGGCCGGAGAACATGATGCTCAGCTTGCGGCCCAGGAGGTCGCTGAGCACCATGGCGCTCAGGCCCCCCGCCGCCGCGCCCAAGGTGAACACGGACTGCAGAGAAGGGGGGCGAGCTGGGTGCCCGGGCACCGAGTACCCCCCCACCCCACCCCGCCGCCCATCGGAGGCTAGAGACCGCTCCTCCCAAGCTGCCGGGAGGACTGGGCTGCAGGCAGGCGTACGGACTCAGCCCGGTCACGGTAGTGAGCCTCCGGGCTCTGGAGTATACAAGCAGCGTGTGGACCACCAACGGTTAGGGTTGCCACAGAGAGGGTCCTGCTTTGGGGCGGAGGTGTCTACTATCACTCTAGCAGAGTTACGTGGCTCACCTGCGCGAGCCCCCCTCTTCCTCAACTGTATTATGGGGAGAACACGAGCACCTGCCGCAGAGGGCGGCCCTGGAGGGGGGCCCTGCCTGCACCCCACGTGCTCGGGAGGCACTGGGCAGTCTTATGTCAGACAACAGGTCGTCATCCAAAACTCGCGGCTTCTGGATTGCAGCCCCCGGGGCCTGGGCTGCCAGGTCTGGGCCCTGCGCCCCGTCCGCCCACCCTCTCCTGGGCACCCACGTCCCCGGTGCCTTCCGTCCCCGGCCGGGGCGGGCACCTGCGCCTTCCCAGGTCTTCTCCCCCAGCTTTCACTTCCTCCTCCGGCCTCGGGGCAGTCTTAGGGCCCCACCCCCTCCCCCAGCCGCCTGGAGTGTATGTGGGGGGCCGGCCCTGGAGGGGCCGCAAGGGCGAGCTCTTGGAGATGCCTGGCTGGCACAGAGCCCCGGGGGTCCGCGCCTGCGCCCGCCCCCGGCCTCACCCCGAACCAGGAGGCCTGGGCTTTGGTGAGGCGCACGTCCAGCTCCCGGGAGCGCTCCAGGGCCGGGATGACGGGCGACGTGTAGACCAGGGCGTAGCCGAAGCTGAAGTTGCCCAGCACGGCGGCCAGGGTGGCCAGCAGCACCCTCTTGTTCCACAGGGCCCTGGGGCGGGGCGGGAGGCTGTGAGCCCCCCGGCGGCAGGCAGGCTGCCCTGCGCCCTGCACCCGCTCGGCCGGCAGAGCCCGGCGGCCTGGGCCCCAGGGCCCGCCCCACCTGCCCCTCCCCAGGGCCTGGTACCCAGCGAGCCTGGGGAATTCCCAGGGCGTGAGGACATCGTGGGCTGTCCCCGGGCCCTGGCGCTGGGTCACTTCTCTCCAGGCCATGGGAGGCTCGGGTTCCCGTCCCAGCTCTGCCACCCGAGGCTTGCTGTGTGGCCTCAGCCCAGCCCCTCACCCTCTCTGGGCCCCAGGCCCCCATCTGTGCCTGGTCTTCCCCGCTCTAATGGGCGCTCCTAATGGAGCTCCTCGGGTGACCACAGGAGGAAGGTCGGAGGATGCCCGGGGCGAGCCCGCCGCCCGCGGGGGGCGTCCCGGGCCGTGCCCCCCGCCCCGTGCCGCCCGGCGCTCACCCGACCCGCGCGCTGTCGCCCGGCGGCGAGGGCGGCCTCTCGGGGAAGGTGTCGTAGTCCCGGCCCTCGGCTCCCAGCAGGGGCTCCTGCATGGCGCGCTCGGCTCGGGGCGCGGCGGGGGCTCAGGCCCGGCGGGGACGCGCTCGCGCCCGCAGCGGCTCCCAGCCCGACAGCCCGCGGGGGGCGCAGCTCGGCCCCGCCCCGCGGCAGGCCCCCGCCCCGCGGCCGCGATTGGCTGCCGGGCGGCCCTGCAGAGGCGGCGCGGGCCAATGGGCGGGCGCGGGGCGCGGAGGCTGCGCTGCGGCGCGGCCGGGGCGGGGCCGGGGGCGGGGCGGGGGCGGGGGCGGGGCCGGGCCGGGCCGGGGGCGGGGCCGGGCCGGGGGCCGGGGCGGGGGGCTTCCCTGACCCTGGGGCCGCGCTGGGCTCCGGCGGGCGTCGGGGCGTCCGCCGCGCGGGCTGGGAGGTGGTCGCGGGGCCACCCCCTTCTATGCAAGGGGCCAGTGCCGCCCAGGGAGGCCAGGCGGTCGCCAAGGTCACGCAGCCGAGGTGCGGGAGACAAGGAGGGGTCTCACCCCCACGAGGCCTGTGGGCTCGGCCTGCCCCCCCCCATCGCTTCCTACTGTCACCGCTGTCACCTGGCTTCCTCTCCCTGCAGGTGTGCCCGCACGGTGTGTGTGTGTGTGTGTGTGCGTGTGTGTGAACGCAGAGGGAGGAGGGGGTGGGCGGCCCCAGGGGCGAGGCCGTGTCTGTTCTTTTCATTGTAGAAATAGCTTGGGCTTGTAAAGCACTCAGGTGATAAAAGCAAAATGAACAAGTTAAGAAAAGCAGAAACTGAAATCTCCCCGGAAGCCCCTCCTCCAAAAATAACACAAGCACACTTCCAGCGCTGCCCTGCTGGGTGGGTGTGCCCCAGATATTTTTAAACCGATCCTGTTGTTGAATGGATTATTTCCAAGTTTTAGCTATCAAAATAGTAGCGCCTTCCCACAAATTATTATAATTCCTCTTTATTATAATTGTAATTGTAGTAGAGTAATAAAGAGAAAGCTCCAACCATCTGCCGACAGGGTATTTAGTTTTCTTCCTTCCAATCGTCTCCCCATGTGTCTGATTTGCATATTTTTCACTGGGGAGTGGGCACATTTTACTTCATATTTTGTTTTTTTGAAGATTGACTTTTATTTATTTCTCTCCCCTGTTGCCTGCTCGCTGTGCGTGTTCTTCTGTGTCCACTCGCATTCTTGTCAGATGGCACCGGGAATCTGTGTCTCTTTTTGTTGCATCATCTTGCTGCGTCAGCTCTCCATGTCTGTGGTGTCACTCCTGGGCGCGCTGTGCTTTTTTCTGCCCGGGGCGGCTCTCCTTGCAGGGCATGTGCCTTGTGCGTGGGGCACCCACACGCAGGGGACACCCCTGTGTGGCACGGCACTCCTTGTGTGTGGCAGCACAGCACGTGGGCCAGCTCACCACACGGGCCAGGAGGCCCTGGGTTTGAACCCTGGACTTCCGATGTGGTAGATGGACGCTCTGTCAGTTGAGCCGCATCCACTTCCCTTTACTTCGTATTTTAAACAGTTTCTTGCCGTCAGGAGCAGAAGCTTTGGACCCAGGCACACCCAATGGAGGGTGACTTATAGATATTGGTATACAGGCCTCATAATGGTTATCTTAAAAATTGGAATATAACAAACATGAAGTCTACAGTTTGATGACTAAATCTCTCTGTGCACCCCTATAATCACCACCCAGAGTCCAAGAAACAGATTTTTTTTGCTCACCCAGAAAAGGGCTGGTGGCCCTTCCAGGCCTGCCACCCCCACCCCCACCCCCAAGGTGCTGCCCTGCTTGATTTCTTCCTCTGTGCTTTAGGTTTGTCTGCTCTTGAACTTCAGGTAAATGGAATCATATTCTTTCGTCCCTACCTGTTTTCTTCCACAACATAATTTTTTTCTTCTAAAATCAACTTTATTAAGGTACTACTTACATATGGTAAAATGCACCCACCTTAAGTGTACAAGTTGATACATTTTTTTTTAATTTTTAAAAAATATTTATTTATTATTATTTTTTAATTACATTAAAAAAAATATATGAGGTCCCATTCAACCCCACCGCCCCCGCCCCCTACTCCCCCCACAGCAACACTCTCTCCCATCATCGTGATACATCCATTGCACCTGGTAAGTTCATCTCTGAGCATCACTGCACCCCATAGTCAATGGTCCACATCATAGCCCAGACTCTCTCACGTTCCATCCAGTGGGCCCTGGGGGGATCTACAGTGTCCCGTAATTGTCCGTGAAGCACTATCCAGGACAACTCCACGTCCCGAAAACGCCTCCACATCTCATCTCTTCCTCCCGTTCCCCACACCCAGCAGCCCCCATGGCTACCGTTCCCACACCCATTCCACATTTCCTCTGTGGACATTGGATTGGTTGTGTCCATTGCACACCTATGTCAAGTGAGGGCTTAGATTCCACATGGGTACTGGATGCACTCTTCCCGCTTCTAGTTGTAGACACTCTAGGCTCCATGTTGTGGTGGTTGACCTTCTTCAACTCCATGTTAGCTGAGTGGAGTAAGTCCAATAAGTCAAAGTGTAGGAGCTGAAGTCTGTTGAGGCTCTGGGCTTGGGTGTCACATTATCAGTCCAGAGATTCAAATCCCCTACATATATCTTAAACTCAACACCAACTACAATTCCAATAAAGTAGCATGCAAGTCT
Organism: Dasypus novemcinctus; assembly: GCF_030445035.2. Classification (NCBI taxonomy): domain Eukaryota; kingdom Metazoa; phylum Chordata; class Mammalia; order Cingulata; family Dasypodidae; genus Dasypus; species Dasypus novemcinctus. Next base: position 126,280,406 of record NC_080680.1, on the reverse strand, counting down.
TGTGAAAAGAGATCCCCTCTGAGTCCATTTCCATCACGCAGAAACACCAGCTCCAAAGAAGGGCCATCTGTCATGGCAGTGAACCCCTTCTGCCATGACCATAGAACCTGTGGGTCTCTTTATCCCTCAAAAGAACCAATACCTGGGGTTGTATCTACCTTATCTGTCTCTTAGACTCTGTTCAGTTGTACATAGGGGTATTCCTTCTGACAACCTCCAGACTCTTTTTTAGAGACTCACAGCCTTATAATCTCATTTCTCCTTTCCATTTCCCCCTTACATTAGGTCAAACCCCTTCCCGAAGTCATGTTATTATATGTAGACAGGTATATTCTGCTGTTCCGCATTGAATCTTTAATTCAAGGTCATTTTCTAGTTGCTTCTTCAGCTGGTATGTGGTAGTGATCCCTCGGTGCCAGGGAGGCTCATCCCCGGGTGTCGTGTCCCACGCTGGGGGGAATGCATCACATCTACATGCTGAGTTTGGCTGTGAGAGTGGCCACATTTGAGTAACATGAAGGCTGTCAGGAGGAAACCCCCAGGCACAATGCTACTCTAGGCCTTGTTCTTATTGCAGGTGCATAGGCTCAAAAGTGTAGCCATTAGTATCAAGGGCCCACTGTTGGGCCCTCCTTCCTTCCTGGTTCTTGCCGTTGCACCTGGAGGATTGCCGCTGCTCTCCCAGGGCCCACAACAGTGACCCCCCGGCCAGGAGCCCAGTACCCCCCCAGCTGTTGTTTTTAATTGTTTCCACTATGAGTATATATAGACATTACCATATACCCTGGGCATATGCCCTGTATAACTCCCTGTCAACCATATATATCCTGTCAATAACATCCCATATCAGTATTCCTCCGCTGCCATTGTTGAACCACTCTGTGATCCAAAACTTCCCGTAAAGTGAATCCCAACATAATGTCAGCTTCAGAAGAGTCTTAGATCACCAAAATTCATATATACAATATACAGTATTTCCCCAGATCCACCATAAAACCTTTTCCCTTCCACAGCAATAATCTTTTAACTTATTCATATCATATTTCCTGAAACTGATGTACAGATTCCGAAACTATAGTGTTCAAACAAGGTAACATTTGTGCTTACTATGTGGTCCATACTTTAGGTTGTACAGTTTTCTAAATTTTTTAGTTATCCTATGTTTTGTCTTATGGTTTTCATTATTAGTCTGTTGTCCCCTATATGTTTTTGGTGTAATATTAGCTGTTTTATATTCATCCTCGTGTACTCTCACATAACTCCTCTTTTGCCCCCTTATTTACCTTTGTTCTATCCATTGCACATCCATTTTCCCCTCCCCTTAGGGCCCACAATGCCTGCCAATCTAATGCCCTGGGAGCCGTCCTTTCTCACGAGAGATACAGTTCTCTCTATTCGACGGCATTAGTCTTCCCCAGGATATGGGTCCACCCCACCCAATGGTAGAACCCACCTTGGCAAAATGAGCCTTCAGCTATTCCCTCCGGAGTCCGTCCCGCATCAGACCATACCCCCTGAGCGTCCTAACCAGGTGACCCTCCTATTTATACTTTGATACGTTTTACTCAACATTTAGTTCTCAACGAACTTCTGGCACTCTCCCATGTTTGTATGTTGCCCCTCCCTCCCACCTATTTCTTGGACCATATTACCCCTCTTCCCATCCCCAGCCCCCCTCAAACCCAGAAAACCCCACCCGAAGGTAACCCCTTGCCCCCATTTTGTCCCTTCTTTGTGCTCATACTTACCCCCAGCTCATCACAGATTCCACCCCTACAGACATTAACTCACATCCTTCCTCCACCCCCCGATTTCCAGTAAGCCACTTTTCCAGACTCTAGCTCTCTGAGGCAGTTAACTTATTTCATATCATTGAGGTCATATAGTATTTGTCCTTCAATGCCTGGGTTGCTTCACTTAACATAAGATTCTCAAGGTTCATCCATGTTATCACGTGCGATTGTAGTGTATTGGTTCTTACAGCTGAGTAGTATTCCATTGTGTGTATATACCACATTTTATTGATCCACTCATCTGTTGATGGACTTTTGGATTGATTCCAACTTTTGGCGATGGTGAACAATGCTGCTATGAACATTGGTGTACATATATCGGTTTGTGTCCTTGTTTTCAGATCTGATGGGTATATACCCAGCAGTGGTATTGCTGGGTCATATGGCAAATCTATGGATAATTTTTTGAGAAACTGCCATACTGTCCTCCAGAATGGTTGGATCCTTCTACATTCCCACCAGCAATGGATGAGTGTTCCCCTTTCTTCACATCCTCTCCAGCATTTGTATTCTACTGTTTTTTTCATGGCTGCCAATCTTATGGGAGTAAGATGGTATCTCATTGTAGTTTTGATTTGCATTTCCCTGATAGCTAGGGATTTGGAGCATTTTTTCATGTGCTTTTTAGCCATTTGTATTTCTTCTTTGGAGAAGTGTCTGTTTAAATCTTTTTCCCATTTTTTAAATGGGTTGTTTATCTTTTTGTTTTCGAGATCTATGAGTTCTTTATATATGCAAGTTATAAGTCTCTTATCAGATATATGGTTGCCAAATATTTTCTCCCATTGTGTGGGTTCCCTTTTTACTTTCTTGACAAACTCCTTTGAGGTGCAGAAGGCTTTAATTTTGAGGTAGTCCCATTTATCTATTTGTTCTTTTGCTGCTCGTGCTTTTGGTGTGATATTCATGAAGCCATTTCCTATTACAAGGTCCTGTAGATGTTTCCCTACACTGCTTTCTAAGGTCTTTATGGTCTTGGCTCTTATATTTAGGTCTTTGATCCATCTAGAGTTGATCTTTGTATAAGGTGTGAGATGGTAATCCTCTTTCATTCTTCTACATATGGCTATCCAGTTCTCCAGGCACCATTTGTTGAATAGGCCATTCTCTCCCAGTTGAGAGGTTTTGGTGGCTTTATCGAATATTATATGGCTATATACATGAGGTTCTATATCTGAACTTTCAATTAGATTCCATTGGTCTGTGTGTCTCTCCTTATGCCAGTACCATGCTGTTTTCACTACTGTAGCTTTGTAGTATGTTTTGAAGTCAGGAAGTGTGATTCCTCCTATTTCGTTTTTCTTTTTCAATATGTCTTTGGCTATTCGGGGCCTCTTTTTATTCCAAATAAATTTCATAGTTAGTTTTTCTAGTTCCTTAAAGAAGGTTGTGTTGATTTTTATTGGGATTGCATTGAATGTGTAGATCAGTTTTGGTAGGATAGACATCTTAATAATATTCAGTCTTCCTATCCATGAACAGGGAATATTCTTCCATTTATTTAGGTCTTCTTTGATTTCCTTGAACAATCTTGTATAGTTCTCGATGTATAAGTTTTTTACCTCTTTAGTTAAATTTATTCCTAAGTATTTGATTTTTTTATTTACTATTGTGAATGGTATTTGTTTCTTGATTTCCTCCTGATCTTGCTCATTATTGGTGTATAGAAATGCTACTGATTTTTGTGCATTGATCTTATAACCTGCGACTTTGCTAAACTCATTTATGAGTTCTAGGAGCTTTGTTGAAGATCTCTCAGGGTTTTCTATATATAGGATCATGTCATCTGCAAATAATGAAATTTTGACTTCTTCCCTTCCAATTTGAATGCCTTTTATATCTGGTTCTTGTCTCAGTGCTCGAGCCAGTACTTCCAAGACAATGTTAAATAGGAGCGGAGACAATGGGCATCCTTGTCTTGTTCCTGATTTTAGAGGGAAGGATTTCAGGACTTCGCCATTGTAAACAATGTTGGCTTTAGGTTTTTCATATATACTCTTTATCATGTTCAAAAAGTTTCCTTGTATTCCGATCTTTTGGAGTGTTTTTATCAGGAAGGGGTGCTGTATTTTGTCAAATGCCTTTTCTGCATCTATAGATATAATCATGTGGTTTTTTCTCTCAATCTGTTTATATGGTGTATTATATTGATTGATTTTCTTATGTTGAACCATCCTTGCATACCTGGGATAAATCCCACTTGGTCATGGTGTATAATTCGTTTAATGTGTTGTTGAATACGATTAGCAAGTATTTTGTTAAGTATTTTTGCGTCTAGGTTCATTAGAGAAATTGGTCTGTAATTTTCCTTTCTTGTGGTGTCTTTGTTTGGCTTTGGTACTAGGGTAATGTTGGCATCATAGAAGGAATTAGGCAGTGTTCCTTCTGTTTCGATTTTTTGGAATAGTTTCAACAGGATTGGTGTCAGTTCTTTCCGGAATGTTTTGTAGAATTCACCTGTGAAGCCGTCTGGCCCTGGGCTCTTCTTAGTTGGGAGATTTTTAATGACTGATTCTATCTCTTTGCTTGTGATTGGTTTGTTAAGATCATCAATTTCTTCTTTCGTCAGTATGGGCTGCTTATGTATTTCTAGGAATTTGTCCATTTCCTCTAAATTGTCATTTTTGTTGGAATATAGTTTTTCAAAGTATCCTCTTATGATAGTCTTTATTTCTGTGGGGTCAGTGGTGATATCACCTTTCTCATTTCTTATTTTGTGTATTTGCATCTTTTCTCTTTTTTTCTTTGTTAGTCTCGCTAAAGGTTTGTCAATTTTGTTGATCTTCTCAAAAAACCAGCTCTTGGTCTTGTTTATTTTTTCAAGTGCTTTCTTATTTTCTATTTCATTTAGTTCTGCTCTTATCTTTGTTATTTCCTTCCTTCTTCTTCCTGTTGGGTTACTTTGTTGTTGTTTTTCTAATTCCTTCAAATGTGCAGTTAATTCTTCAATTTCTGCTCTTTCTTCTTTTTTGATATATGAATTTATGGCTAGAAATTTCCCTCTCAGTACCGCTTTTGCTGCATCCCATAAATTTTGGTATGTTGTGTTATCATTATCATTTGTTTCAAGGTAGTCATTGATTTCTTTTGAGATTTCCTCTTTGACCCGCTGTTTTTCTAAGAGTGTGCTGTTTAATTTCCAAATTGTCGTGTGAAGTCTGGGTCTCTGTCCCTTGCAAATTTCCAGCTTGACTCCACTGTGGTCAGAGATATTGTTTTGTATGATTTCGATCTTTCTGAATTCATTAAGCCTTTCTTTGTGGCCTAGCATATGGTCAATCTTGGAGAATGTTCCATGTGCGCTTGAGAAAAATGTATATCCTGCTGTGTTTGGGTGTAATGATCTATATATGTCTATTAGATCCAGCTCTTCTAATATACTGTTCAAATGTTTTGTTTCTTTAGTGATTCTCTTTTGAGATGTTCTGTCCAGAGTTGATAGTGGTGTATTAAAATCCCCCACTATAATTGTAGATGCATCTATTCTTTCACTTAGTTTTTCCAGCGTTTGCCTCACATATTTAGAGGCGCCCTTGTTAGGAGCATAAATATTTATGATTGTTCGATCTTCTTGACAAATTGTCCCTTTCACTAAAATATAGTATCCTTCTTTGTCTTTCACAATTGTTTCGCATTTAAAGTCTATTTTGTCTGATATTAATATAGCTACTCCTGCCTTTTTTTGGTTGTTGTTTGCTTGTATGATTGTTTTCCAGCCATTCACTTTCAACCTCCATGAGTCTCTGGGTCTAAGATGTGTCTCTTGTAGGCAGCATATAGATGGGTCGTATTTCCTTATCCAGTGTCCCAGTCTGAATCTTTTGATAGGTGAGTTTAATCCATTGACATTCAGTGTTATTATGTTTAGAGAGTTATTTATGGTAGCCATATTTTGGTTGGATTTGTGTTTGTTATATTTTGTTTGTATTATTTTATTTTCCCCTTCTATTTTTGTCTTTCTTGTTGCTTTTACACTCTCCTCCATCTCTGACTGTCCTGTTTTTTCCTTTCTTCCTGCAGAATTCCCTTAAGAATTTCTTGAAGGGGAGGTTTCTTGTTGATATACTCTTTCAGTTTCTGTTTATCTGTGAATATTTTGAACTCTCCGTCATTTTTGAATGCTAGTTTAGCTGGATAGAGTATTCTTGGTTGGAGATTTTTTTCCTTTAGTACCTTGACTATATCATACCACTGCCTTCTTGCCTCCATCGTTTCAGATGAGAAATCAGCACTTAATCTTATGGAGTTTCCCTTGTATGTGATGGTTTTCTTTTCTCTTGCTGCTTTTAGAATTTTTTCTTTGTCTTGAGCATTGGATAATTTGACAAGTATATGTCTTGGGGTGGGCCTGTTGGGGTTTATGACCAGTGGAGTGCGCTGTGCTTCTTGGATATGTACATCTGTCTCTTTCAGTAGATTTGGGAAGTTTTCATTCATTATTTCCTGCAACACTCCTTCTGACCCCTTTCCCTTCTCTTCTCCTTCTGGAATGCCTATAATACGTATGTTTGAGCGTTTTGCGTTATCATTCAGGTCCCTAAGTCCTATCTGGATTTTTTCTACCTTTTTATTGACCACTTCTACTATCTGTTTGATTTCCAATGCACTGTCTTCCACATCACTAATTCTCTGCTCTGCCTCTTCTAGTCTGCTGATATTTGCTGCAAGTGTATTTTTGATTTCTTGAATTGTGGTGTTCATTTCCATCATATCTGTTATTTTTTTGCGCATGTCTGCAATTTCCCCTCCAAGTGTTGTCTTCACGCTGTTAACCTCTTTCATTACTTCATCAAATTTGTCGGTGATAAATGTTCTGAGATCTTTCATTGCTTGTGCGAAGTCCTGCCCCCCTTCCTGATTTTCAGTTTGTTGATTGGATTCAGCCATGTTTTCCTGATTACTGGTTTGGTTTGTAGATTTTTGTTGCTGTCTTGTCAACATTTTTTCTTGACGGGTTTAATCAGTTCCTTAGCTTCTTTGTCTAGTCTTGGAGATTAATTAGCTGTTGTTTTTGCGTAAGTGTTATATCTTCTCTTTGTCACTTTGTTCTTCTTATTCCAATTTCTTATTGCTAGTTAAGCTCACTTTAAAGGAAAGTATTAGTGCTGGGGAAAGTCAATTGTGTAAGGAAGGAGAAAGTGTGAAGTAGTATTGGTGATATATGTTTACAAAGCAACAATATGAGTTCTGGGAGGATGGAGGTTAGATCATGTAAATTGTGTAGAGTTATAGTAGTAGGAAAGTACCTATAATGAGGTAGACGACTGAATATGCGAGGAATGTGGTACGTACTAAGAGGCTATTGTTTTCGTGAGAGAGGGAAAGAGAAAAGAAAGGTAATAGTTTCAGGGACGAATACCAGATGGAAAACTAAACAAAGGTATTAGAAATTAAGAGTTAGACACTTTGTGGATCAAAGAAAGGGAGATGGAATATAGGAGAGATAGCAGATGGTGGAGGATATCAAGTTGTAGGGGAAAGGGGATAGTGTAGATAGGCTAAATCTATTCACAGAGAAATGAGGCAGTGGAGGGTGAGGAAACCCAGCAAATGTGAGGTATTTCCTATAGGACCTATTGTATTGTTAAGGTAAAATAGTATAAGAAGAATATTGGGGACAAGAAAGAGAGGATTGAAAAAAAAAAAAAGAACAACAAGAACAAGAACAACAACAAAAAAAAAAACAAAAAAAAAAAACAAAGAACAGAAACCCCGCCGCCAGGCTCGGCTGGGCTCAGCTGGGCTCTGGTCCCCCGCCCGCCGCCCGCCGCGGCTTGGCTGGGCTCGGCTGGGCTCGGCTGGGCTCGGCTTTCCCGCCCGCCGCCCGGCGCGGCGTGGCTGGGCTCGGCCCCCCCGCCCGCTGCGGCTCAGCCGGCTCGGCCGGACTCGGCTTCCCCGCCCACCGCCCACCGCCACGGCGCAGCGCGGCTCGGCTCTCCCGCCCGCCGCCCTCTGCGGCACGGCTAGGCTCGGCTGGGCTTGTCTCCTTCGCCCGCCGCCCAACGCGGCACAGCGCGGCTCGGCTCTCCCGCCCGCCACCCGCCGCGGTGCTAGCTGCCTCGGCTCCGCCTACCCAAGGAGGGAGTCCTCCACTCGTAGCTGGGATCTCCGTGTATATTTCACAGATGGATCCTCTCTGTTACCTTCCCTCCAAATCGATGTCCAGACACCTCCGGACCAGGAAAAATCCCGAAACAGCCGGTCCCAAAGAGTCTCCGACACCTCCCAGCCGATTCCCCCCAGGAGCTAGTAACCGGGAAGTTCACTCAGCCGCCATCTTGCCTCCCCCTCCTGAGAAGTCCCAATTTATATCTTATAGACCAGTCCTTTCCGTTACCTTCCCACCAAATCGATGTCCAGACACTTCCTGCCCTGAAAAAATCCTGAAAAAGCCTGGTCCCGGAGAACCTCCAGCGGTGCCCAGCTGCCTCTTCCCAGGAGAGACGGCAAGGCAAGCTCACTCAGCCACCATCTTGCCGGAAGTCCTTTTCTCAAGTTGATACATTTTGACGACTATCTAACCCAGTTGACTGCCACCCCAGCAGGATCTAAATAGTTTCCAGCCTCGTGGAGGGTTCCTGCTGGCCCCTTCCCATCTTGCCCCTTCCCCACCCCCAGGAAACTGATCTGCTTTCCCTGACCGTAGATTAGATGGATCTTTCTAGCGTTTCTATGAAGAAAACAATGTAGCAAGTGCCCTTTTTTTTTTAGGTCTGCTTCTTTCTCTCAGGGTTTTTGTGAGAGTCACTCATTTTGTTGCATTTTTCAATGTATTTTGTTACTTTTTATTGCTGAGTAATGCTAAGTGAAATAAAATGGCCATCTGCTGGGAGAAGATCCCTTTCCCAGAAGACAAAGACAATTGACCTTCAGGGGTTTTCCTGAGAAAACAGAGCACACCCTAAAGGGTCCCTGATAAGCCACACCTGGTGATAAAACTAGTTCGGGTCCAAATGGACAAGCCTACCATGCAAATCAAGTACATCTGCAGATGCAACGAGATGATGCAATGAGGATAACCATGAGGAAACAAGCAGGAGCGGAGGTGGCTCAGGCCACTGGGCACCTCCCTCTCACATGCAAGGTCCCGGGTTCGGTTCCTGGTGCCTCCTAAAAAGGAGACGAGCACTCAAGCAACAGACACAGAGAGCAGAGAGCGAGCACAAGACAACTAGGGGAAGGGAGAAATAAATAAAACAAATCTTTTGGGGGAAAAAAAAAAAGACCTCTGTGGGAAACTACCATTCTTGCTTCACCTGTGGCGTATATGATGTTGCATTTTCTGCCCCAGCCCTTCCAGTTCTTTCCCCTTCCAGTCCCACAAACAGTCCATTCCTAAACAGATAAAAGGCAAGCCTCTGTAACCTGCGATTGATCAGTCAATCTTACAGGAAATACTTGATCTTTCCTTCCATAAGCCTGTTGGATATCTGTTTCTTGATGACCCCAGGTCAATGACCTTTAATTGTTACTGCTCATGGGTAATTTCCGTCCTACTGAGAATATCAGTGCTTTTGGGATGTTTCCTGCAAGGCACGTGCCCCCCGCCCCCAGCTATGGCCCTTGAGTTCTTGAGCACTGAGCGCTGTACTCCTTCTTTAGAAGCCCCCCCGCCCCGCCACACACCTTCCCAGGCTGCATGACGAGCCATGAAAGCCCCCTCTCGTTTTGCAGCTAGCGCAGGTGATCGAGCTGGGAACTGCCGTCTCTCCTCCCGCTGCCGGGGACGGGGGCCCCCCGAAAGCCCCCTAGTAAACGCCCACGACGCGCCAAGCCGGCCTTGTCCCAGGCTCTGTTTTGGTCTATCGGTTCCATTGAAAGCCGTCATTTTAAACACCTCCATGAAGAATCAGGCCAAATCTAATGAAACCAGGCTTATTTTAGGAGGAAAAGCAATCTTTTTGAGGTTATTTGGTCAAAAGGAGGGTGACTGTAGAAGAAACTGTGTGTTTCGTTGGGAAATTGTCGCACATGCCTGCGGGTTCCCAGGTCCCGTGCCTGCTCCCTGTCTGGGGGGTGCCCACCCCTTTGTAAGCGTCTCGTCACCTGCTGTAATTGGGCTGGATCCTGTGCTCTTGCATGCAGCTGCCCTAAATGCCAGCCAGAGTTAAAGTCGTGTCTTTTGTGCTTTGGGCCTCAGACACCAAAGAGAGCTGACACCCCAAGTCCTTGACATTCCCTAGAGCAGGGCTCCCCCCGCTCCTGCGCCGCCACACCTGCCGAGGAGCCCGCCACGGGGGCGAGCCGCTGTAGGTGTGTCTGAGGTTGTGCAATGAGCTGCACCTGCACCCCGCGTGCGTTTCGGCCCCTCCAGGCAGGCTGGCGGCTGGGCTGCGGACCTGGCTGGCTGCCCCCGAGCCGTGCCGACTTGATGTGACTAAGCCTGGCGCAGGAATAAATAACCGGAAAATGTTAAAGAACCGCATTCAGGTGCTTCGTGATGTAGGTCAGGCTCAAACATTTCAACAGGCATACCTATTTCCTGACCTAGCTTCTTGGTGTAATGGGCTATGGGGACAATCCCATACACTTTGGATTTACGCTTTTAATTGTGATGAGCGGTCTGTATGGTTTTATTTGTTGCTATACAGACTTGTGCTGCATGATTTCGTTCATATCCCTTGTCACGCTCAAGACAGACGGTTGCTCTTAAGATAGTTAATCAAGAGGAAAAAGAAAAGTGGCTCTGTCTCTAGTAGACCGACGCGAAAAATAAAAATAAAAGTAATAGACTCGGAGAGAGGGCTGGAATCCACTCGACTGAGCAGACGACCCGCTGCCCAGGCCTTCGATCTAGTTCAGTGCAGTTTCTCACTCCACGTAAGAAAGGAAACAAACATGAGAAATAAAAAGGAAAAATGCAACAAGTTACTGCCCGAGGCTGCTTGACCACCCGGCAAGAAAAGCCATCAATGGCGCTGACCTGAGAGCTTTGGTCGTTTTCCGTGTGATCATTGGAAAGCTGACCCAAAAGGGGACCCTGTTAAGGGAAATAAAGTGGCCGCCCACACTGCGGATTGCTGGGAGGGACTCCTTTCTGAGAAGGACTTTTCCAGAAAACAAACACAATTGACCGGCAGGGGTTTTCCAAGAAAACCAGACACACCTTCCAGGGCAGGGCCACTGGCACGCAGAGTCCCGGGGGGTCCCCTACCTCCCGTGCAGGGGCCAGAGCTGGCCAGAAGGGGCGAGCGCGCACAGGACTGGGCGCGCGTGTGCGCCCCGTGTGAGCCCCCCGTCAGGTGGGAGCTGAGCGCCAGCCTCTCCACATCTCCTCACCTTTGGAAGCTCGTTTAGGAAAAGGGAAGGCGGGCGCGGGGCCTGGCAGAGAACGTGGCCGGGGCACCCCTCCCGCACGGGTGCCCCCGGCAGCCCTGGCCTGAGCCTGCGCCCGGCGCCCGGCCCGCCGCGGCGGTGGCAGAGGGCTGGAGGTCGCGACCCCGGCTTCTTAGAGGGACGGTCTTTTGGGGCTTCGGTCTGGAGGGTGAAGTTGAGTCGGGCTCGGACCCTGGCGCCAGGTGCGCTGACCGGCCCTTCCTGGTTCTTCCTGGGATGACGGGCGTGGGCTCGAGGCCCCAGCAGGCCCCCGGGGGTCTTCCCAGGCCCCCGACGCCCTGCCTGCCGACCGTCTCCGTGGCCGCAGCGTGGCCGAGCGTGGTCTCTGCGGGGAGCCCTGGAGGCCAGTGAAACCTGTGTAAGCGAGGAGGAGGGGACAGGGGACAGGGGAGGACCACGGGGCCACGTCTCCCCAGAGGCCGGGAAACGCGCTCCCCAAACCGCGCCCTCCGTGTTAAATAAGCTCAGAGAGAGGATTCAGAGGCAGAGCCTGGGAACCCCGCCAGACTGCGGTACAGGCCCCTGGGCGGCGGGCTTCCCTCAGCGCCCTTTACCAACCAGCCTTCTCGGGTTTTTTGTTTTGTTTTGAAAGATTTATTTTATTTGTTTCTCTCCCCTTCCCCCCGTTGCATGCTCTCTGTGTCCATTCGCTGTGTGTTCTTCTGCGTCCACTTGCTTTATCTGGCAGCACCGGGAAACTGTCTCTTTTTTATCACATCATCTTCCTGCGTCAGCTCTCCGTGTGTGCGGCACCACTTCTGGGCGGGCTGTGCTTTTCTCACATGGGCAGCTCTCCTTGTGTGAGGGGCTCCCCTACGCGGGGGCACCCCTGCGTGGCACGGCACTCCTGGCATGCGGCAGCACTGCGCGTGGGCCAGCTCCACACGGGTCAGGAGGCCCTGGGGATCGAACCCTGGACCCTCCATATGGTAGGCGGACGCTCTGTCAGTTGAGCCACGTCCACTTCCCTCTTCTCGGTTTTCAACAACTGAGATGGTGCCCCTGGGATGGAGAGGGTAAGGGGGGCAGGCCAGTCTCACTTTAGCCAAGGAGCCCACTGCTGGGTCCTGTCTACACCTGGACCTTCCCAAATCCCGCTGTGCCTGAAGAGGGGAGCGACAGGGGCCAAGATCTGGCCTTCACTAGGCCCCTCTCCTGTGAAGTAAGGGGCCTCCTCGTATACCATCAGTTAAGATTAAAAAAAGTTCCTAGAAAATGGCTCCTGTCAGGTCTCTATGCTGAAGGTATACAATTCTCTCTTCTGTTCTAATCTGTGCTTAAGGTATTTAACTTTTAAATCTGTTTAACTTTGTCAATCTGCTCGTGCCTAGTAAATCAGATTTGGGGTTTACCTGTTACAAATTGAATAATGGTCAAAGATAACCTAAAAATGAGTCCTTAAATGCCAATGCTATCTTGCAATTGGATTTGATGTATAAGAGAAATCACATGAAATTAGTTCAATTGCTAGAAAAGCAAAAAATTTAGCAATGTTACTAATAAAATTATTTTAGTTGCTTAGATAGTAAATGAAACACCCAATTTTTTAAAAATTTTTTATCCCTCCACCCCATGCAGCTTTTTGCTTGCTGTCTGCTATCTCTGTCCATTCGCTGTGTTCTTCCGTGTCTGTATTTATTCCCCCCTTGTGGCTTGCTAGAGGTCTGCCCTCTGTGTCCATTCATTGCACGCTCTTCTGTGTTTTTGCTCGTCTCCCTTTTTGTTGCGTCACCTTGCTGAGTCAGCTCTCCGAGGCGCTTGCGGGCCAGTGTCTGTCCGCAGTGTGCAGACAAGCCTGCCTTCACAAGGAGGCCGCGGGACAGGAACCCAGGGCCTCCCATATGGTAGACGGGAGCCCAGCTGATGGAGCCACAGCTGCTTCCCCCAATTTGTTTTTAAAGTGGAAACTTACTAGAAACTGTAACTAAGAGTTAAGATCACTATATAGATGCCTTTAGATTATAGAACAGCAGAAGGATAATATCTGAAATTGTGATAACTGGGTGGAAATAGCCTAGAACCACTATAATAATGGTGATTCTAAACTGAGTCTGCTGAGATCAGCTCAGCGATAGGTTGGCTCAAAGGGAAGGCAATGCAGAACTTAAAGAAACAAAGGACAGAGAGAAAGACATGAAAGAGAAGATAAAGATGGGACCAAGGGACTCACAGCTTTTGGAACTGAGAGCCTCAACCCTCGTTTCCACTCGTATTTACTGGCAACTACCCAGCAGCTGTTTGCTATCAGAACTGCCACATCGTCTACAATAATAGGGAACAAGTGCAACATCTACAATAGAACAGGTGTAACATTTACAATAAGGAACAGGTCATACAAAGCCCAACTACAATCTAAACTCTTTTTCCCACATTTCTCCCTTTTTTTGCACATGGGGGGTGGGGGGTCACACAAAAACTAGATATATTCCAGTAAGTGTTCTGCTAGATAAAAGGCTTTTCCAATGCTTTGCAGCATCTAACTTACCACTAGAAGTCCTGAACCAGCAGCCGATACCAGAATCTTGGTTAAAAAGTAACAAGTGAAAAGTGCTGACCCCTTGTTGTGCCCGCAGAGAGAGTCAGTGATGGCATATAGAAGGCCAGGCTCAGCAATAGTTTTCTTTTTTTTTTTTTTTTAAAGATTTATTTATTTATTTAATTCCCCCCCCTCCCCTGGTTGTCTGTTCTTGGTGTCTATTTGCTGCGTCTTGTTTCTTTGTCTTGTTTCTTTGTCCGCTTCTGTTGTCGTCAGCGGCACGGGAAGTGTGGGCGGCGCCATTCCTGGGCAGGCTGCACTTTCTTTTTCACGCTGGGCGGCTTTCCTCACGGGCGCACTCCTTGCGCGTGGGGCTCCCCCACGCGGGGGACACCCCTGCGTGGCAGGGCAGTCCCCCACGCGGGGGACACCCCTGCGTGGCAGGGCACTCCTTGCGCGCATCAGCGCTGCGCATGGCCAGCTCCACACGGGTCAAGGAGGCCCGGGGTTTGAACCGCGGACCTCCCATGTGGTAGACGGACGCCCTAACCACTGAAGGAAAATTCATTTACGACTGGCCGGGCTCAGGAATTTTTCTGTTAAAAAACAGTGCCCTGAACAAGATTGAGTTTATTTTATACAGATGTCGTAGGAGTCGGGAGTTAAATGGTGGTGTTTATATGCAAAAGAACTGTTTGTTAGTTTCTCAGAGTTTCAGGTGTTTTATCCGAGTATCAGATAGGTCTTCAGTTAACATATACTCTCTAGGTAAGTCTCAGTTAACATATACTCCCCCACACGTATTTCCCACCTTCCAGGTAAACTTGAATTAACGTATTTAGCTTACACACACAGTCCCCCTCCCCCCACAGCCCATATCACCATAAGGCACTGGCTCACTGATTAACAAAGCTTCCTGCATGATATTTTCACTTTCAGGTTTGAACAATACTCATTAATTTTTTTCTCAATATATTCAATCCCAAGATTGTTCAAACTTAAGAGATCTACACATACATCCAGCAAGGTACATTTATATATCACAGTTCAGATCACTTAAGTATACAATGTTTCATTATTAAAGTTCTGATTAATATTCAAACATTTCATACATAATCCATAACTGCAACAACAAACAATAAGACTTCCAACTAGCAGACATTTAACAAGTAGACTTTCATTTCTCATGGGCTTACCACTCCCAACCAGCGCAGCTATATAGGCCAGTGCTCCATCACAAATGACCTCCTTTTCCCGAGTTTGTGTAGTGCTCTTGGCATCTTCACGGGACCTGGGGCCGCGTCCAATTCACGGGCTAAGTCAATGTCCACCTTCTCCCTCTTATGTTTTCAAGCAGCCTGCGGAGGGCCTCCTCCTCCCATGCAGGACCTTTCCCAGTTAACACATCTCAGTGAGGGAGAAAAGATTTTTAGTATTCCAACAATATTACAGATTCTAGTAACATAAGAAAACACTGTACTTTATCAGTTACAGCAGAGAGTATAGTTTTGTCTTACCCAAGCAAATAACATTTAATAATTTGACAGAGTAGCAGGGACCCTAGAGCTTGTCCCAATTGTTTGCTTATTCTAGGCCCTTAAGATGTCATTGTCTCTGATGTTTCTTAGTAGGGTCACTGCCACAGGTTGCTTCTGTGCAGCCAGATTCGTCGCCATCAGGCCAGGGCAGAAAGCCTTGAAGAGCTGCAAAAGTCCATGGCGGACTTTTCACCCAGTTTTTGCACTTTTTGCATTCATTCAGGCTTGTTTTACTTTTACAAAACACATCATCTCACTGAATGTTACCCCAATACTTTTACAACGTGCTATATGCATACTATTCTGTCTTGCATATCTTCACGCTAACCATTTGATTTTAGGACAAAATACACCTTATTAAATTTCAGTTAGACATTCCCACAAACTTTTTACCTTTTCTAATATTCGCTTAATTTTTTTCATTGTATCCTATGAAAAACAAACTATTCGTTTCAATTTAAGAGCTATTTTTTATGAAGAAACTTATAGTAACTCTATTAATCAAGACTTACAACTATAGAGATTCTCGTTAACATTTTAAACTTAGGTAGTAATATAAGCGCTTGTTTAATTTTTGACCATTTGAATAGCACTCTTTCAGAACCTTTTATCAAACTATATCGCCACCTGGAGGTATCAAAATATACACTGACAATTTCTGCCTTTCCCTCTTTCTTTCACTTTTTCCTTCCTTTTCCTTTATTTTTTTAAAAAGATTTTTTTAATTTCTCTCCTCCTTCCTCCCCCAGTTGTCTGTTCTCTTTGTCCATTTGCTGCGTGTTCTTTTTCATTAGCTTCGGTTGTTGTCAGTGGCACAGGAATCTGTGTTTCTTTTTGCTGCATCATCTTGTTGTGTCAGCTCTCCGTGTGTGCGGTGCCATTCCTGGGCAGGCTGCACTTTCTTTCGCGCTGGGCGGCTCTCCTTATGGGCGCACTCCTTGCGCGTGGGGCTCCCCTACGCGGGGGACACCCCTGCGTGGCAGGGCACTCCTTGCGCGCATCAGCACTGCGCATGGCCAGCTGCACACGGGTCAAGGAGGTCCGGGGTTTGAACCGCGGACCTCCCATGTGGTAGGCGGACACCTTAACCACTGGGCCAAGTCCACTTCCCTCCTTTTTCTTTTTCTTTTTCTTTCTTCCTTTTCTTTTTCACATACACAAACAATTACAACACACACTGACATTGAGCAGACAAACACAAAAGCAGTTCCAAATCTAGAATTTCTTCATTGCTTCCTTTTATAATTCAACATTTCTTTTCCAGTTTTCCTCCCCTCCATTTCTTCTTGATCTCTTTCTGTCCCCGAGCCATACTTGCTTTATGATGCCATGCTTGAGAAAGTTCTGTAGTTTAGATACTGTTGGAGAAAATACGACGCTTACTGGGACACGGAGACTGATTGACCAGAAGCAAAGAATTTATTTACTGAGAAGCTCTCCCAATGGAGGGGGTGTGAAGAACAGTCTTTAGCCCCCCACCAGCATGGGGGGGTCTGAAGAGAGACTTCAGCCCCCTCCTGGAAGGGGGGACTTGA
This sequence comes from Dasypus novemcinctus, assembly GCF_030445035.2. NCBI lineage: Eukaryota > Metazoa > Chordata > Mammalia > Cingulata > Dasypodidae > Dasypus > Dasypus novemcinctus. The sequence continues at coordinate 126,263,728 of NC_080680.1, read as the reverse complement.
ATTTACACAGAACCTCCCCAGCTGGGAAATGATAGTTGGTGGGAGGGGGGCGAGGGTGAGTGAGGTGGTGGGAGGGTGGAGGGAGTCCGTGGCTTCCTGGAATGCTGCAGCAGCAAAGGTTTCTTTTGATCTGGAAGGTCGTAAAGGGTCTGTAACTAGCGAAGGTTTCTGTCTCCGTCTCCCTCTGATATGCAGGTGGTGGAGATCTCTATCTCCCTTCACTCCTGTCTCTGCTGGGTTCCTTTAACCCCTGGGAAAGTGCCACATGGGGGAGGGGGTTTACCTTTTTCCCAATGCATATCAGGGGAAACTGAGGTACAGTCTGTAATTATTGCAAACCTCTAACAGATACTTTGATGTCAAGCCATTCTAGTCTTCGGAATGAGACCCAGCCGTGCAGTCTCCAGCATCCGTCTCTCCATCTGCACGACCCGAGGTTCTGGGTCCCACAGGAACTTTCGCCGTCTCTTGGCGGTCATGGTACAACTCCATCCAACGAGCTGGCACCCACACAGGACTTTCTCCGTCTCCTGGGGAAACACAAGCAAACCCTGGAGGACTTCGAAGGCTTTCCAAATCACTCGGGGCTCTGCACCATTACACCCACTTTAGTTTCACTCGAGGAGATCCTTCTTCCCTTCAGGCCCCGCGTTGGGCGCCGGGTGCTGAGATCAGCTCAGCGATAGGGCGGCTCGAAGGGAAGGAGATGCAGAACTTAAAGAAACAAAGGACAGAGAGAACGGCACAAGAGAAGAGATAAAGATGGGACCGGGGGACTCACAGCTTCTGGGACTGAGCGCCTCGACCCTCGTTTCCACCTTGTATTTATTGGCAACTACTCAGCAGCTGTTTGCTATCAGAACTGCCACATCGTCTACAATAATAGGGAACAACTGCAACATCTACGATAGAACAGGTGTAACATTTACAATAAGGAGCAGGTCATACAAAGTTGAAACACAACCTAAACTCTTCTTCCACAGTCTGCCTTATGGTTATTTTGGGATTGGCTTCACTTTTGTTGGTAACTCGATTCTCCAGTTCTTAGCCTGGCAGCTTGGGACCCCCACAGTCCGGGGAAGGCTCACTTGAGACTCTCCAGTCTCCTGCCTTCCACTGAGGCCCACGACCCTGCTCTCTCTCCTGACTCCAGGTAGGGGCTAAGTGGCCGCCTGGTGGGATTCTCGACCCTCGGGTGGGACGTCCACTCTTCCAGTCCAGTGGCCGCTGGAGTCCTGTTACCCCTGAGGACGGGGCACGCGGGAGGCCTCCCGCCTCGAGCGTCGAGTTTCCTTAAAGCAGAAATTAATGAGAAACCCGTTTCCCTGCGGCTCTCACGACCTTAGTGAGTATATAGTGGAATTAGTGTTTTTCATCCAAAGGCTGCCAGAGTCAAAATGGGAAATGAACAAAGTTCTGAAGTGAAGGAAAGTTGTATTTTAAAGCACCGGGGACATTTTGGTTATAAACCTATAATTAACGAATGAAATTCTTGTGCAAAACTGCATGGTCACGGTGCAGATCAATTAGAAGTAGCCTTCAAAAGGACCTTTTAGGTGTTATCTTGCAATTAAACTTATTTTGTAAGAGAATAACAAGAAACATTAATGAGTTGTGTGCTTCTGTGTCTAACTCTTTTTGTGTCTGCCTATTTGCTCTGTGTCTGTCTTCATATACCGGGATGGTAATATCAAATTAACAAACAAATTCTTAAATTCAAATTGTGAAAGTAAATATGTGCTTACATATGTGAATAAGGATTCCTGGATCCTAAACTAGGCTCAGCAGGATGGAAAGGTCATATAGAAATCTGGATATAGAAGCAATTTAGAAAGGGAAAAAGTTTTTTCTAAGCCTTTTGATCTACCCAGCCCCCAGCATGTGCCAGCTTAAGACTGTCTCCTAGGTGGGGGAATTGAGAATCAGAATTTGTCCTTGGACATGTAAGAATTGGAGGCAAAGAGGCGTGGACTTGGAGAAGCCGGGAGCCAGCTTGCTCCCCGCAGGCTCAAGATCATCCTTTCCCACCCAGAAAAAAAAAAAAAAAAATCCATTTGTCCTGTAATTCCCAATTTAAACCTTTAAATAGTCTTAAAAAAAGGGTGGTAATAGCCCTATTACCAAATTTCAATAAGTAAAGTAAAAGTCCTTGAAAGCTATGGAAGGATCTTTTAAACCAAATTAATTTTAATTATTCCAGAACCTAGTAGTCAGTATGCTTTTAAGACTGTTCACAGTGGGAAGTGGATGTGGCTCGAGTGATAGGGCTTCCGCCTACCATATGGGAGGACCCGGGTTTGATCCCTGGAGCCTCCTGGTGAAAAAGAAGAAGAGAAAGCATGCCTGCACAACGAGCCAGTGCCCGTGCAAGTGAGTCATGCAGCAAGATGATGACACAACAAAAGAGAGACAAATGGGAGAGTCAAAGTGAAGCGTAGCAGAAACCAGGAACTGAGGTGGCACAGCTAAAAGGGAACTCCTCTCCACATCAGAGGTCCCCAGAATCGAATCCTGGTGAATCCTAGATGAGAAAAAATGAGAAGACAAAAAGAGAAATAGATACAGAAGATCATACAGCAACTGGACACAGACAGCAAAACAGTAGGGCTGGGGGAAGGGGAAGGGGTGAATAAATGAATAAATCTTTAAAAAAAGACTATTCACAGTTGAATTTTATTCAGCTTGGATGCAATCTCCATAGGTTTATAGGATACTAATAAACTAAATCAACATTATATGTATTAAATCTTTAAAATGATGAAAGTTGTAAGTTCATATCTAATGAAATTAAGTTAAAGAAAGAAATGTAGGTCTGCCCTCTCAAATGGACAAAGTAAATGTCATTAGTTGCTAATTTTAATTTTAAGATTTATCTTATTCATTTCCCCCCTTCCTCTTCTCCCACCCTGCTGTTTATGCTATCTGCGTTGTCTTCTCTTCTCATTTTCTCTCCGCTAGGATTCACTAGGATTCGATCCTGGAGACCTCTGATGCGGAGAGAGTTTCCCTGTCAATTGCACCACCTCAGTTCCTGGTCTCTGCTTCCCCTTGACTCTGCCCTTGTCTCTCTTTTGATGCATCATCATCTTGCTGCATGACTCACTTGTGCGGGGCACTGGCTCACCACGTGGGCCCTCACACGGGCACTGGCTCACCACGCGGGCACTTGCACAGGCACTGGCTCACCACGCGGGCCCTCACACGGGCACTGGCTCACCACGCGGGCACTCGCACGGGCACTGGCTCACCACGCGGGCACTCGCACGGGCACTGGCTCACCACGCGGGCCCTCGCACGGGCACTGGCTCACCACGCGGGCCCTCGCACGGGCACTGGCTCACCACGCGGGCCCTCGCACGGGCACTGGCTCACCACGCGGGCCCTCGCACGGGCACTGGCTCACCACGCGGGCCCTCGCACGGGCACTGGCTCACCACGCGGGCCCTCGCACGGGCACTGGCTCACCACGCGGGCCCTCGCACGGGCACTGGCTCACCACGCGGGCCCTCGCACGGGCACTGGCTCACCACGCGGGCACTCGCACGGGCACTGGCTCACCATGTGGGCCCTCGCACGGGCACTGGCTCACCACGTGGGCACTTGCACAGGCACTGGCTCCCCGCACAGGCAACACTTTCTCTTTTTCACCAGGAGGCCCCAGAGATCGAACCCAGGTCCTCCCATATGGTAGGTGGGAAGCTCTACCAGTTGAGCCACATCCACTTCCCACTAATTGTAGTTTAATAAGCTTATTTTAAGGTAGATTAACCAGTCTATGTAGTTATGGTTAATAATATGGAACTTATAAACGCATCTTCTAAACTGAAGCATTTAAATGGCTAATTCCAGGAAGCCATTATTAATTAGGAATCCCAAATTGATATTAATAACAAAAAGTAACTTCATAACAGGGAAACCTGTCAGAGGTCACCCCAATCTGCATATGAAAGTTGTGGTAAAGAAAGATAACCTTGATTCTGTTGGGAATCTTAGGTTTTCATAAAATAATGGAGAAAGTGGTTTTTCCTGTTGAAGCAGTTTGGTATTTGTGAATTCTAAGAATAGATATTGGATTATGTTTGTAAAGTGGTCTATTCCTCTGGGTGTATTAGATTGTATTAAATTCAGAAGTTTCACTTTCACTTGACTAAATTATGATTTTTTAAAAAAGATTTATCTATTTATCTATATCTATCTATTTATTTATTTTTCTCCCTTTCCCTCTACCCCAGTTGTCTGCTCTCTGTGTCCATTCACTGTGTGTTCTTCTGTGTCTGCTTGCATTCCTGTCAGCAGCACCAGGAATCTGTGTCTTTTTTCGTTGCGTCATCTTGCTTTGCTGTGTCAGCTGTCCGTGTGTGCAGTGTCACTCCTGGGCAGGCTGTGCTTTTTTGGCGCTGGGCGGCTCTCCTTACGGGGCGCACTCCTTGCGCGTGGGGCTCCCCTACGCGGGGGACACCCCTGCGTGGCACTGCACTCTTTGTGCATCAGCACTGCGCATGGGCCAGCTCCACACGGGTCAGGAGGCCCGGGGTTTGAACCCTGGACCTCCCGTGTGGTAGGCAGACGCTCTATCAGTTGAGCCAAATCTGCTTCCCTGATTAATGTTTGGATTTGGCCATGTCAGTAGGACACCAAAGGAGCAGGGACTCATAGAGAAAACCATATGGTAGAGGAGACAGTTAAGAGTTTTTGATGCTGGAGCCCCAGGAAGTAAACACATAGGAGAAGAACTCAGAGGAAGAGACACACTCCATAGACACAGCTGAGGCCCCAGAAGGAGAGAGAGCTTGAGAGTCTACAGCTGACCTTGTGGAGAGAGCAGAGCAGCTGAGCCAGGAAAGATCACGCCCTGGGGAGAGAGACGAAGCCTGAAGTAGCTGAGACCACAGAGCTTAGGAGGAAGAGGAGGGCTGAGCCCTCACAGAGACCGGCTCCAACATGTGGCAACAGACTTTGGTGAGGGAAGTAACTTACACTTTAGGGCCTTGTGACTGTAAGCTCCTACCCAAATAAATACCCTTTACGAAAGCCAACAGATTTCTGGCATTTTGCATCAACACCCCTTTGACTGACTAACACACGGGTGCTACTAAAGTAAAATACCTGCTAATTAACGTAGTTGTGATAAAGGTATAGAAGTAAAAATCAAAGTACTAAAATAGGTAAGTTTCTCTGATATGTTATACATTGCTTTGGAAGTGTTTAGAAAATATATAAAAATTAAGAAATAAATTTCAATATCTTCAAAATCTCTTGTGCATTCGAGCCAGGCCCAAATACCCTGCATGGTGCCTCTCCATTTGAGTTATTGGCTAGGTTAATCACCGACCCCTAAAACAATAAAAGTCCCTACTATATCTCTGTTATGCTCCTGAAGGGGATGGAGAGCACATTGCAGTTCAGACTCCTGCAGCAGCCAGCGATGATTCGATATGGCCAGATGTACAATGGACATTGCCTCCAGACTGGCTGTGTTTCATCGGGCCAAAGAGCGCTACGCACCAGCCAGCGAAACACTGGCGCCTCCCTTCCCCGTCTCTCTCTAGGATCAACAGTGCCGCAGCATGCTGGCTGTGCGAAGGGCATGCAAAGGGGAGCACCACTTACCAGGGTGATGTGAGTAGAACTTACACACAATTGGCCTGCTCCCATGGAGCGCCAGCATGTGTGGCGTTGCAAACCTGGAGCTCAGATCTAGTAACTGCAGCTCAAAGGGGAACTTGTGCATTGCTTAGTATTAAACATTGTACCTCGATGCCTGATGAATAGGATAACATCTCTTCTAAATCATATGCAGAAGGCTATCAAACATGTTAAAAGTCTTGGTAAACTTAATCCATCTTATAAGTTAATCAACATGCCTATAAGAAAAAGGAATGGCTTTCTTAGGTACTGTCTCTTATTTGTTTGCCATATGCTTGTCTTGTTGCCTGTACTATCTTTGCGAGTGTATGTCCAGGGCAGTGCCTCTCTCCTTGCCTCTCCTAGCTGTCCTAAGCATCACCACTGCCATGGGAAAACTGGGGGTGGCAGCTTATACCAAGCCCAGCTTGTCTACCAGTCTCTCCCGAGAGTTATCTTTATGACAGCATAAAGAACTAAAAAAAAAAAAATGTGGCCTTGGTGTGGAGAAAGTGGCCCTGGTGGCTGCTGGGGGTGGGGAGTGGGAGGAAGAGAGGTGATGTGGGGACGTTTTCGGGGATTGGAGTTGTCCTGGGTGGTGCTGCAGGGACAGTTACCGGACACTGTATGTCCTCCCATTGTTGTGGAATTTAAGAGAAGTTCAATTATTCGAGTATAGAGAGGCCAGGACTCAGGAATGATTTTGAGAAGGAAAAATTGGTTTATTGACGGCCGGCCGGACTCGGGAGCTTTCTGTTTGAATCCCGAGCCCGGAACAAGATTTTCAAACGTCTTTTATACAGAGAGGAAAGGCCAAATGGTCCCTTTGTTTCAGTTCTCAATAGGCTTCAATTAGCATATATCTCTTTCACATCTTAGGTAAGCTTTTAGCAAGGACTCCAGACATTTTAGATAAGCCTTGGTTTTTGCATTTCCCCTAAATACTTAAAGTTTATAGCCCTTGCTTTGTTAAACATTTCCTGGGACTGGAGCCTGCTGTCACCGTCCCTAAGGGCAGGACTGCAGCCTCTTACCGTTCCACACCCACAAGTCAAATAACTTAGTTATCTCTGAAGAGACAAAGAGCCTTCCACCCATAGCCCACATCATTCCCCCCCTTTGTCAAAGTTTACTTGCTAAGCTTTGGCATAATTATTGTTGTAGCTATGAGGTGGATGACTGTTTGTTGTCTTGACTGATTATTTATCAGTCTTTAGTACAGCATCAAGGACCGTTTTTAGAAGTTTAGAACTTTTCATTCTGGACAGCAGAATCTTGGGCAGGGGCCTCCCGCAGTTATTCTGCTGCCACTGGCACTCACGTGGATTTCCAGTCAGGTTCCAGATCCATCTATTACTTTTATTTTACTCTTAAAGAGTTTACACCTTTAATTTAAAAGGGATGCTGAAGGGAGACGATCTCTTTTCTGTAACTGCTTCCTGCTGGCCATGGGCTGTAGTCATTGCCTAATAAGGTGTAAAACTCTTTAATTTATTCTAACTGGAGGAAGATGGATCTGGCATTCTGTACGAAGTTGGATGAAGTTTTCATATGGTTAATAAGATGTTCACTCTGAAAGAAACAAACTTAATTAAAAATTTGGAATACCCGTTTTTAAAAGAGGACACATTGGATTACAGAGATAGACAAGATTAGATGCCTATAAAGATGGCATTCCTTAAAAGCTGGTGGGAACAGCATATATATTCTTTTTTAAGTTATCCATCTTTAGAGAGAAATTGCAACAGACACTTAGCTTTGTCTGAAGACACATTCCAAGCTGTTCAATGATTGACACTCATTCGCTTTGTCAGATGCTCCTGGTGAACTGGCACTCCTTGGGCAACTGGCTTCACTCAGGATTAGAACACTAATTTGGAAATACTCTTAGTTTTCACCTGTGGGAGTGATCAGAACTACAGAATAAAGATTTTATACACCTTGGTTTTCATTGTACAATTTCTAGCAATTTTGACTTGTTCAATAGGTGACTCACCATCAGCAAGCAAGCCTCACTTTTGCTAACTGAGTCTGGCTGAGACTGCCACCTTATTCTATAGACATGTTATTAACTGTTTAGAAAATGATTTTACCAGGAATTTAACATGTCTAATATACTTCTGCACTTGATCCAAAATAGAAAAGATAACATTACAATTATTAGGCATATATTTAGTACAGGATAAAAGTACAGCACTTAATATTAACTAATGTATTACTTAATGCATAAGGATTCAGTGTTGCCATTATTAGTTTTGAGTTTCAGGTTTGTAATACTTTACATGTTATCTCTCCATGAGAGCAGGCCATAATGCCAATTGTGTTTAAGTTTTACTTACAGTCTCCTGGTATCATGGCTCCACTTAGCATGTTCTTCAACGCAGTGAGCAAGTTGCAGCATCCTTCCAGTATTCCAGAGATTTTCCAGTATTCTACTAGCCTGGTGCATAGTGCTCTCTGGCACCATGGAACAGTGCCAGTCTGGAGGCGATATCCATTGTACACTTGGCTGTACCGAGTCATTATTGGCTGCAGGAGCTTGAAACTGCAATATAGTTTCCATCAACTTCAGGAGCAGAACCAGAGACTGATATAGCACATATTTTTAATTGAGGGGTCAGTGACCAGCCTAGCCAATAACTCACATGGAGAGGCCACCTGTAATGTATACAAGGCCTGGTTCGAATGCACAAGAGTTTGACAATGTTAAAGTCTATTCCTTGTTTTATATATATTTTAAACAACTTAACGCAATACATATATCAAATGACCATCTACTTACACAATTTTACTATGAAGATAACAGTAGGTACTTCACTTTAGTAATAGAGGAAAAATATTATTTTTCATTGTTAGAATGAAAACAGAATATTTCCAATAGAATCAAGACAACCTTTTATTACCATTTACTTAAATGTGTATTTTGCAGTGGCCTTCAGACAGGTTTATTATCATGAAGTTATTTCTGCTACCAATACCAATCTAAGTTTCTTTAGTTAACAATAACTTCTACAACTAGAACTATTTAAACATTTTCAGTTTGGAAGATGTTTTACAAACTCTTTATAATTGACTATAACCGCATTGACTAGACACCTCATGTTTAAATAAACTTACTAAATTACAATTACCAATGAAAGAAATTTACTCTTTATTTAAGAGAGCATATCTACAATCTTTTCCCTTTAGCCTAATTTCACCAATGTGAACTTACAATTTTCACTTACAATTTTCATTACTGTAAAGATTTTGTACATATGTTAATTTAGTTTATAAATTAACTATGGGAGATTACACTCAAGTTAAATAAAATTGAAACCATAATAGTTTATGCAAGGAATGTTCTCTTTTTCCCTTACAGGAAGCTAAAAACTTCTTTTCTTTAAGTTATGAAAATTATTAATTTAAAAGCATAACTGACTACCAGGTTTTAAAACACATGCATACTGACTTCCAGGTTTCAAAACACATTACACAATTACTTAATTTTTTAAAATCATAACCCAGGAAAGATCTCTCCATAGTTTTTATGGACTTTCCTTTTCTTACTGAAATTTGTTAATAGAGCCACTAATTACCTTATTTTGTTGGAAAGAAATCTTCTGGAAGAAAACAAGGCTCACCAGATTGTGGAGAAGAAAATACTTTATTCTCAATCTTGCAAGAAGGGGTGCAGAGCCAGATATGGCTGGTGCCCCGAACAAAGAAAAATGACACAATTTATACCCCTAAGCCTAGCATGCAAGCTCTTCCTGTTTTTCCATAGATTGGATACTTCAGAAGTTACAGCTTATCTGAGATTTAACTTTCCCACGCAAAAGTTTGATTTAACTGCTTCTTCTATCACATTCCAACCATTTTAGTTTTTACCTGCTCCCCCCTTTGTCAAATAAGGAATAGAATTTAGTGCTGAAATGGCACCGACTTAGTTAGCTCCTTCTTGGGCATCCTTCCACTGCCCATAGGACTGGCCTAAACTGGTCTCCTCCACTGCTGTCCAACCCGGGAGTGGGAGACTGAGGCAGCAGGCCGCCGGGTTACATCAACATTTTTCTTCTGTGAAAATTAACCTAATCTTTGTTTTGTTTTTTTTTTTTTCAATTTATGGCTGACAAAGGTTTAAACTGGGAAATTACCAGGCAAACTGATTCTTAATTCCCTAGCCTAGTAGATAGGTTTAATCTGCCACACCTAGTCTTGCCTTAAAAGCTCTTGCAAAGAGGAGGCCCTTTCCCAATTGTTTCCATAATCAGATTTCTATGACTTTTTCATCCTGCTTAGTTCAATTTGGGCTTTAAGAATATTTATAAATATAACTGCATATTTAATTTTCAACAATTTGAGCAAATAGGCAGACATGAATAGTTTGGCACAACAACATGACTTTAGTTACTTTAAACTTTTCAAAGACTTTTGAAACTCTTCTTAACTTGCACTATGACCATGCAGCTTACCACAAGAATTTTCTTTCCCACTCAATGGATTGTAATAACCAAAATGTTCTCAATGCCTCAGCACCACTTTGTTTCAGAACTTTACACTTTACTTTGAAATCAGCAGAATTTTGGATAAGCCACAAGATTAACTTTATATATATTTACTGAGGCTATTTGAAGCCTCAGGGAGACAGACTGCTTTCTCTCATGAATTGCCACTCTTAGGAACACTGACCGTCAAGGCAGGAGACTTCTCCCCCTCCACCCCCCTTTTTGATTTTGGAGATAATAAAACTCCAGTGGCCATTTAACCTTATTCTATCAGGCAGCAATTTATTTAGTTTACACTTGAATTCATGAGAGAAAGGGTTACTAATACCAGAAGAGGAGACAGTGATGTCCCAGCTCTTCTCAATTATGAAATAACCACAGGCAAAGGCAAAGGGCGAGGTTAGGCCTGAAGCAACCATAAACAAAGGAAAGGTTAGTGTAGAATTTACACTTAAATAATAGTTTCAGGCTAAATTCACCCAGCTATAATCTCAGTTATTGTCTTTCCACTGTTTTACAATATAAATGCATTTATAAATGATTTTAACTCTTAGTTACAGTTTTTATTAATTTTTTAAAACCTATTAATTTTATAACACCTTTAAATACCTTTCATTCAACTTATAACATATTAAATGAACTTAACCATTACTTTAATTTTTCCTTTAAAGTGAAAGAATAAATCTCTTGCAGTTAGTTTGAAATAAAAGGCTACTTTTCAGGATTTGATTTCTAGAACATAAAATGTTCTTTTAAAAGAGGTAAGACTCTTCTTCAAACATTGAGGATATGATGAGGTTAAAGCACAAGAAGCTATTGATAAAAGATTTTCTTTATATATTGATCTTACTCAATTTAATCATAAAAATTTCCCTTCCACAAACCTTCTACACTTTCAGTATTCATTCAGGTTCTGTCCCACACTCTACTCTTTCCAATAATCAATCATTTTATCTTAGGACAAAATCATCTTCTGTTTCCTTAACAATAAAAACCCACTCCATATATCCCACATACTAAGTTACCAGGCAAACTTCTTACAACATATAATTGCCATTAATACTAACCAAGTTTGTTAAAATAATGAACTTTTCTTCACTTTAAATACTTAGTAGCATGTAATACCAGAAACAGTTTTTTTGGAAGCAAGTTGGCAGGGGAGATTGGCTGCCGAATAAGTTTGTTATAAAATTGCCTTTTATTATTATTATTATCAATTCAGTTTTGTTAAATAATGACTTTCTGCAATTAGCCACTTAAATACCTTAAACAATGCTTTGTAAAACTTTTATAATTATTTATACCCTTAATACAAAGTTTACCTTCACAGAACACATTCTCTTACTTAAGGTTACTACAATACCTTCTAAGAACCTGAGCAGAATGCAAACGTATTTTGGCTTTGACACCCTAAGGAGGGAACTTTACTGCATTTATTCTGATTCTGCTTTTCACCTCCTTCACTTCCCCCCCTTCCAGGCAGTCGGGTGCACAACAAACAGGAATGCGGCTTATGAATAGAAGGGTGGACTCACTGGAAAGGGGCAAGCCGCTCCCCCCTTTCCAGCTTTCAGCCAAAATGGGCAGACAGAACCTACTCAAATTTGGCAACTCTCCCAGGAACCCAGCCGCCCTGACTGGGACATTCCCAACAGACTTGGGTGCTTGGCGCGGACACAGATGGCCTCCAAGCCCCGGCAAAGGGCCAGACCAGAGACAAGACACCAGAACATGCACAAACATCTAGACTCCTCAGCTTTTGCCCCAGAATCATTTCACCCCCTTGCCAATGGCAAGGGAGGGCTCCAGCTCAGCTGTAATTCTACTTCATGTAAGGACACAACTCCAACACTAACATTGAGCTGACACAGACAGAAGCACAAAGGTCACTAATCTGACTCACAAGTTTATATATTTATTTTCACCACGGCTGCCCCCACAGCTATCACAAACCTCAGAACACTTAACATTTGGTATAAAGCAAATTCATTCACAAATTAGCACCATAACAAAAGATTTCAGCTAGACTTTTCCACTGGTTAAACTTTACACCCAGACCAAGCTCCACCAGAAAAGCCGATCCATTTTCCTGTAACCAAGTTTTGTTTTCCTTAATCTAGACCAATTTCCAGGATATTAGGACTCGAACCTATAAATACCCTTCCTATTAAAATCGAGACTCCACTCCTTTAGTGGATATAAGACCAGTACCAGATTCTAACATGCAGTTAGACAAACCCAAAACACCAGGGCTTTTCCCCGGTTTTCCTCCTTTTCTCAAGCCTAGAGAGAACGGCTTCCCCCCAGCCTTCTGGGGCTACTAGGGTTCTCTCGGGAGGTGATCAGCCTCCCCTTCCTAGCAATTAAAGCTAGGGCCTTCCAGACTCTGCTCACCCGGGGAGTCTTACCTTCTTCCCTGTTCGGAGCTCTTTTTCGTTCCCAGAATCTTTCTCTTCAGACCTTCCATTGCCCTCGATTTTGTCGGGAAGATTCTGGTGGAGCCCACATCTTTTCTGGATTAAATTTAATCCAGGGGCGCCCAGATTTGGGGTTCACCCGAGTCCTCCCGGCTTCCTCGGGGATTTGGAAGGGGCAGCAAAATGCTACCGTCTCTGGCCTTCATTTTTGTCCCTTCGTGGTCGCCATTAATGTTGTGGAATTTAAGAGAAGTTCAATTATTCGAGTATAGAGAGGCCAGGACTCAGGAATGATTTTGAGAAGGAAAAAATTGGTTTATTGACGGCCGGCCGGACTCGGGAGCTTTCTGTTTGAATCCCGAGCCCGGAACAAGATTTTCAAACGTCTTTTATACAGAGAGGAAAGGCCAAATGGTCCCTTTGTTTCAGTTCTCAATAGGCTTCAATTAGCATATATCTCTTTCACATCTTAGGTAAGCTTTTAGCAAGGACTCCAGAGATTTTAGATAAGCCTTGGTTTTTGCATTTCCCCTAAATACTTAAAGTTTATAGCCCTTGCTTTGTTAAACATTTCCTGGGACTGGAGCCTGCTGTCACCGTCCCTAAGGGCAGGACTGCAGCCTCTTACCGTTCCACACCCACAAGTCAAATAACTTAGTTATCTCTGAAGAGACAAAGAGCCTTCCACCCATAGCCCACATCACCATGGCCCACTGGGTGGACTGGGGGAGAGTGTGGGCTATGGTGTGGACCTTTGACCATGAGGTGCAGCGGTGCTCAGAGATGTATTCCCCAAGTGCAGTGAACGTGTCATGATGATGGAGGAGGTTGTTGTTATGGGGGGAGGAGTGGGGTGACGGGATGGGAGGTATATGGGGACCTCATATTTTTTGAATGTAACATTAAAAAAATAAACAGCCCCCCAAAAATGCCATTTCCCATCAACTTCGGGAGGCTGCAGCCTTGAAGGCGCCTGGCCTTTCTCACTCTTGTGGCCCACTATGTCAAGGCTAGCCCCTTTTGGGGGCTGTCCCCCACCATCTTCTTTATCCTTTTAGTAAAACCATGTATCCTCCATTATAACTGAGTTTATTTTTTTTCCAGAATCAACGCCTTATTAGCCATGCGGCAATTTCATCCAGCTCCACCCCCGGGGCCAGACGTGTCTTCCCCTAAGTGCGATAGAGTAGCAAGAGGCTTTCACACCTCCTCAGGTAGGGCCTCCGCCCGTAACCAGCAGGAAGTAGTTAGAGAAGGACCCCACCATCCTCCAGTGCCCCCTAAGAATAAGGGTGCAAGCCCCTGGAGGGCGGAGTTGAGGCAGGCTAGTTTAGGAAAAGGGAAGTCGAGGCTAAGACCTGGCAGAAAAACATGGCTGCAAAACACGTGGCCTGGAGGCCGCCGGGAATCCCCCGAGGGAAAGACCCCCCCAAGGAGGCTGCTGGGAGGAGCCAGAAGCCCATTTGGAAGGAGGTCTCATTGGGGCCAAGGAAAAGCCCCAGACACCCCCAAGGGCCTCGCCATTGGCCCCCTGGGTAACCAATCAGAGCAGCAAACAGCTGGCCCCCTGCAGTAGCCGGGCGGGCAGTAGCTAAGGGCTGAGAAGGTCACCACGCAAGCCAGCTCGCGCTCTCTGCCTGGAGCAGCCGCGCCTACACCTGGGGGTGTGCAGTCGGTTATTTTCTCTCATTTCTGTTTCCTCAGTTTTCTCAGCAAACTGCTGGCCTAACTAAACCGGCCTGTTCTTAAATTCTTTTTATGTAACATAGTCAAGAACCTGGAGGAATCTCTCTTCCCCCGACCTCCCCCCACCTCGCGTCTCACTTTCTGAATGAGGTGCCGCCCCGTTCATGCATCGACAAGGCTGTGAGACTCGAAACCGCTCGGAAAGTTTTCTTTTATCCGTAAGATCGCATAGTGTGGAGGTGCCACAGTTTGCTGATCCATTTGCCTTGGCGGGTGTAGCAGTTTGCTATGGTTATGAATTCTAAAAATAGATATTGGATTATGTCTATAATCGGGTCTGTACCTGGGCGTGATTAAGTTATGATTAGGGCTTTGACTGGGTCACATCACTAGGGCATGGAGATAAAAGGCATGGCAAAGGGCAGAGTGGAGGGTTTTTAATGTTGGAGCTTGACGCTGAAGCCGTAAGCAGGAGCCCTGGGAAGTCAGCTCACAGAGGAAAGAGGAGCCAGCCCCAGGAAGAGAGGAGCCCTGAGCCCAGAGAGAAGCAAGACCCTGGAACGGAGGAACCCAGGAAGCCTGAGCCTCGCAGACGTCGCAGCCATCTTGCTCCAACACGTGGAAATAGACTTTGGGGAGGGAAGTAACTTACGCTTTATGGCCTGGTATCTGTAGGCGCCTACCCCAAATAAATACCCTTTATAAAAACCAGCCAATTTCAGTGTTTTGTATCAGCACCCCTTTGGCTGACTAATACAGAGGGACGGCTGGGTTGTTTCCGGTTTTGGCTGAAAGAATAAAGCTGGCTGGAAATACCGTGCCATCGGCCGTTGTCACCTGCCCTTCAGCGCCCGCTGAGTGGACGGGCCCTCATTTGCTAATGAACCTTCCGTGACGGGACATTAAGTGCTTTCGCTTCTAAAACGGGCAAGGCGAGCTTCTGTGTCCCTGAAGTTCCCTTCCGCTTCGTCCCCGTGGGCCCAGCCGCCCACTGGGGTCCTGGCCGCTGAAGGCGAGTGTGGGGTCTCTCTCCTCACCCCCCCCCACCTGTGCCCTGAGGTACCCAGGAAGCCCGTGTGCTTAGCGTCCCTTCCCCCACCGGGGCGGGAAGCGGGTCCTCGTGGGTGACCTGGAATCGCACCCGCCCCCCTATCCCAGACACCCACAGCGAGGGTGGAGGTTCACCCCCTCTCGGTGCCCCCCCTCCCCATCGCTCCAGGTGCAGCCCCTCCCCGAGGGCGGCCCTGGGAGGGGCTGCTCTGTAGAAAGGGCCTGAGTTGGGCCATGGCCGGCGCCAGCCACTGGGGAGCCCGGCCGCTCTCGGCCCTTCCCAGGGCCTGGGCACCGCCGTGGCTGGAGGGTAAACAGGCCACAGGAAGAGGGCCCCAGGGCCCGCCAGGGGGAGGAGGGCCCCGGGGACTGGGGGCTGGGGAGAGGGGCTGGGCAGAGCCCACCTGGTGCCTGGACGTCTGCATTGACTGAGCCAGTGGCCGCTGACAAGTCACACCGCAGCCCTGCTCCCGTGCAGAGGTGGGGGCTGGGACCAGAGCTGGGTGCCACGTGCTCCCGGCCCCCTCGGGCGCTGCGTCGGAGCCACCTGGCGCGCTGAGCCTCACTCTTCTCCTCTGTAAGATGGACGGAACCGGCGCCCACCTCCCGGGGTGCTGTGTCGGGGAGGGGGCGGCCGTGCTGAGCCCGCCCCTCTGCAGTGGGTCCTGGGTCCCTCCAGACAAGCCCTGCGGCTCGGGTGCCCGGGAAACTGGCCCGGCCGCATTCCAGGACCCCGGGCACCCAGCAGAGCGCCCGAGGGGGTTGGGTGCAGTGGGGGTGGAGCCTGCGTCCAGGCCCGAGTCTCTCCCAGGGGAAGGTAAGGAGGTGGGAGTGGGGGGCCGGGGCCCCCAGGTGTCAGCTCACCTGGTGGCGACCTTCGCCACCCACGGTCTGCAAAACAGGAAACTGAGGCCGGGGAGCCCTGCCCAGGGGCTCCTCTAGGCCCCTGTTCTGTGTACGCCCCCGCCCCCTTCAGGTTCCCCCAGGGAGTGGGGCAGGAGGGGGAGGCAGGGTGGCAGGTGGGGTCCTTCCCAGGGGTCGTCCTGCCCCTCTCCCCTTCCTTCCCGCAGATGGGCCGGCCAGTGCCCCGGGGGGAGACGGTCTCCGGCACCCAGCTGTCCGGCGCCCCTGCCCACCCTCGCGAAGCCCCCCGCGAGGCCAACGCCGGCCCTGTGGCCTCAGACCTGGTGCCCTCCGCCGCGCTGGCTGCCGCCCTCGTCCTGCTGTTCCTGCTGCTCTCGGCCTGGCTGGTCTGGGACGGGTGCCCCCAAGGCGCCTGCTTGCCTGGAACCCGGGAGGCACAGGGTGTCGGAGTCTTGTTCGGCGACCCGAGGTATCGGGAATGAAAGACAAAGAAAGATTGGGTTCAGGGGATCTGAGAGCATCGATTTCTCAAGCTCATCAGACAACTTTATTGAGTCGAGGGGCTAGTATATATACCCCTAACATACGTGACATTCAGCACACAATCAAGTTATCTATTACCCTTACCTCATACTATATTAACTAGTGATTGATGAAAACCCAACAAACCTTACTGGAACTATTATTATAAAAAACAGTAACTGTACTCATAAATCCTGTTACCCAGGTTGTTCTGTTCTATATGTATTGTTCTGCCTGCAGGTGTGCTTACCCAGCCAAGATTGTGCTCCGCACCGATAATCATAAGGGACAGCTTGACTCAGTGGTCAAGGAAGTAACTTGCTTCCATGGAAACAACATGCCTTTGTTTCCCACATTTCCCCCTTTTTGTTTTAGTCAGGGTGACTGTGTCTGTCTTAGGTCGAGGCTACGCGCAATCAGCCTTACCCGTCCTGGGGAAGCGTGGCAGCGAAAGGCCACGTCCCTGTCTTAGGTTGACTGAAAGGCTAGCCAAGTTGCCCGTCACTGACTACCAGCCAAGCGCACTGACTTCGGGGTACTATTGTAGAGTTTTAGCAAGTACTATGTTGTTTGCTTGTCCCATGGTGTCCACACGGTGCAATCTCTGGCAAACACCTTTTCCCAGGCACGCGACAACCATGAGCAACAGGATTAATACACATATCCCTATTCCTAAGGCAGATAAGAAATGTTGAGACTTCCACCAATCAACAGGATTAAACTTATTCAAATGTGAAATCAAACCATTAAAGATGTCCTTATCACTATCTACGTATATCTGATTATGAGACATTTCTAAAATATTTTTCTGCAATTCCTCAATTTCTAATGACATATTTCCTTTGTGTCCTAACAAATGATTTCTGATCTTATTCCATTGAAACATAGAAATGTTATAATCCAAAGGAGTAATACAAAAATTACTTTCATTCCAATCACATTTCAATCCTCTTAACAAATTCAAATTATAAACTTGATCTCCTAAGTGTAAAACAGCAGATTCCAAATCACTAACTCCGTTATTAAGTCCTTCATCAATGTGCTCCTGACTATGCCATAAGTCACTTGCATTCTTGTACCAATCATGCACGTATTGCTGTGTCTGCACCGTCTCATGCAATGCAACAGCAGCAGTGGCAGCGGCAGTGATGACACCAATGAGGCCAAGAATGCCAGCTATGAGAAGTCCCAAAAATCTCTTAGATCGTTTCAACAGTCCTTGAGCCAGGTGGAAAAGAAGATGACTTTCAGGTGATGACTGCCACATCCGATTCCATTTTCACCGGGATCCACACTCCTCGTCTTCGGTGAGCCATGGTGATAATATCTCCATTCTGTAAGATATTCTCAGACAAGCAAGTATACAAAGCGCCATCCTTATAAAACAAAGCATTTTCAGTAATGGTAGCCTTCCCTACCACAAACACATGTGGATCTCTGACACATGATTGAAAATGATGAATTTGATCTAATTGTAAATATTGTCCATCCATACTTTTATTACCTTTCCATTCAGAAGTAAATGCCACTCCTAAGAAGACTTTCCATATTTGTTTTTGATCATGGATTCCAGTGCTATTGCACCATGGAAAAGGAACCCATTTCCCTATATTTTTCCAATCACTATTATTTTTGGTAAAAATTATTTTTTCATCTAAATCAAGGGATTCATGAAAGGGATACTGCATATTACTAATTTGTTGTCCCTTGCTATTTATACCATACCAAATAAATCTGCCCTTATATTTGTTGGGATTCCCCATAGGGGCAATTTCCCAAACTATTCCATAGGAATCATTAAAAACGACAGATCCTCTTCCCATATGGCATTCATACCATCTTTGCATATCACCAGCATTCCTCTTAGGACAACTATAACTTGGATACTTATATTCTTGGTATTGATAGGATGGGAATAAAGTTACCAAAGATTTAGTATTATTATGGCTAAAATTGATCATAGTTCTATTTTTCACAGCCATACATGGTGGGCGATTGCCAATGCAAAGAGGTCGGAAATCAAATGGAAGAAGGAGATTATAAATCTTTTGTCCTTCTTCTCGTGGCTTAAGTGGTAGTCTATCATCCACAGGTCCAGGAAATATAATAGTTTTATTCAAATAGACAGGAAAAGAAGGATCTTTCCAGGTTAACACTCGAAGTAATGGGGGATTAGGGATATAAGCCCAATATGTGTAATTACCATTACCATTGCCGGTTTCACTCACTATCAGTAGGATCCACATGTGTAGAAGACTCCACTTCTTCAGTCCTAGGTTTAATCCTTTTTGCCGGAAGCCAGATTTCTTCTCCATTTTCTGAAATGGTAAGAGCATAGCCTCGCCCCCATACTTTAACCCTGTCTTTCTTCCATTCATTACTTAAAACATCTTTCCAAAATACTGGTTGGTTCTCAGAGTCTGCAATTTCTGTGGATTTTTGAGAATGTCCAAAATGATATTCAGCTGGTTTCATAGAATCATAAACGTTAAGAAAATTTAAGGTAAATAAAGCTTTAGCCAATTGATCTTTAGGTGATATCATACCATCATCTCCCCCTTTTTGTTTTAAAAGCATAGTCTTGAGAGTATGATGGCATCTTTCAACAATAGCTTGACCTGTAGGATTATGGGGAATGCCGGTAACTTGTTCAATAGCATATTTTTTACAAAAGGAAGCAAAGGATTTACTAATGTAAAAGGGTCCATTATCAGTTTTAATCTTTAGAGGGCATCCCATCACAGCAAAAGCAGACCAGAGATGTGAGCGAACATGATGAAACCGTTCCCCACTTTGAGCAGTAGCCCACATGAAATGAGAATAAGTGTCAATACAAACATGAACATATTGTAATTTACCAAAGGATGGAATGTGAGTAACGTCCATCTGCCATAACTGATTAGGAGTCAGGCCTCTGGGATTGGTTCCAGCCTGAAAAGGCACTGCTGTCAGTGGTCCACAGGTGGGACAAGTACAAATAATTTCCTGCGCGTGTAGTCTAGTAAGCTTTTGATATTTATTTCACAGGCCTTTAGCGTTAATGTGAGTTAAAGCAAGGTAATCACGAGCACTTTGTAAACACCCCACTAATAAATCAGCCTGAGCATTACTTGCTGTCATAGGACCAGGCAAAGATGTATGAGAACATATATGTGTAATGTAAATAGGATGCTGTCTTAATCTAATGAGATGTTGCAAATCAGCAAAAAGTTGAGATAATTTATCAGTAACAAAGATATGAGCTGTTTCAATATGCTTAATAGTAAGACATACATATTCAGAATCAGAGACAATATTCAAAGGTTCCTTAAATATTGGTAACACCTTAATGATGGCAGCAAGTTCAGTACGCTGAGCAGACGTGAATGGAGTCTGCCAAGCCTGTTCTTTTCAAGAAGTAACGTATGCTGCTTTTGTATTACTATTACTATAGTAAATACTGTACAAGATAGTTATGAGCTATGCACATAGCCCTGAAAAGCACCGCAGAAGTTTATTGTTGCGTTTTTTACAGATAGAGGAATGCAGCTGGCTTGATCTGTCTAAGAAGACACTAAAGAAAATCTTAGCAAGTTTTAAATCAAAGTGATAGCAACACAGCTGGCCATTAACTTTTTGCAACTAGCAGTGTTTGGGATTGCTGCATACTACAGTGTTGTTACTTTACTCTATGATAAGAGGTTGTTTCTGTGACACACACTCTTTTATAATAATTAAAACCATAATTAACCACATTGTACTTTTCTTTTTAATATTATGCTGAAATATTGGTAACTTTATATACTTTTAAGCATTTATAGAAAACTTTTACTCATACAACTTTAATTAACAGAGGGATTAAGGAAAGAAAAAACTTGTTAATTTTATAACACTTTAAAACACCTTTTATTCAACTTATAATTTTTTTTTTTTTTTATATAACTTGCCACATACATTTAAGTTCCAAGAGTTTATGAAAATTAGCCATCCTACTTTAGGGCAAAACACACTTTTTTGCAAAAACTTATTAAATTTCAATTAGCATTCTCACAAACTTTTAACCTTTTTAATATTCATTTAAGTTTTACATCCTTCATTATTATCCTGTGAAGAAAAATAAGCTATTCATTTCAATCTAGGCAAGAACAACCTTTTATAAAGACTTATAGTAATTTTGTTAATCAAGACTCACAATTTTTATCATTGCAGAGATCTTATTAACATTTAAACTTATGTATTAATATAAGCGCTTATTTAATTTTTGGCCATTTGAATAGAGCTCTTTTATAAATTTTATTAATTTATATTACCATCCGGAGGTATCAAAATATACACTGACATTGAACGAACAAACACAGAACAATCACAACACAGTAACAGAAACATACAGTTTACAATTAACTCATAATTCTTACTTTCTTGGTATAGCTGCTTTTAAGCTCTCCATTATATCACATTTTAAATATCACTTCTTCAGATTTCTTCTGGAATCCATGTTACCTGTAACATGCAAGCTTGTGCTTGGCAATATTTTTATTAGTTATCAGCAATCAGTTAAGATAACTTGAGCAGCATAAATGTAGTTAAAACTCTAATTTAGCAGTTTAGACAGACTGTTAACACACATTTTTGGATTATTACTCTGTAAGACTATACTGAGTTCAGGAGTAAACTATTGATTTAAAACTGAAAATTCCTTTTTAAACCTTGATAAAAATTTTGTACTGATTTTATTATCTTGGTTAAATAAGCCCAGTTAGAATTAGCATGGAAATAAAAGAGAACACCAATGTTGCCATGTTTTTCTCTTTTTTCAGTGGCTTAACTCTATTAACCCCACTAGCCCACAGCTACATTGTCATGTAGACAGCAGGGGGGTTGCAGAGTTGCTGCCAGAATAGTTTCCTTATCTTAGTTAACACTTTAACAGAGTTTTCTTACAAGCCTGATTTCACTAACAAGGACATTATTTAGTATCTTTGCCCGTTTTAAATCTTTCAATAGTTTAAAAGTTTTTGGCTCAGGATGAAGCCTGACACCCCCTTGTGGGTGTCCAGCATCAGGAGGAATTTGTTGAATAGTTACAGGAAAAGCTGCTACAGCTTGCATAGCCAGAGGCTCACCTTGACTAGATCCCAGTAAAAGACATCTCATTAATGGAGTAACAGGCACAGGATTTGGCTTAAAGCTGCCATGAACATAAGGCAGGTCCGTAGAGAAAAGTCCACTAGGTACTTTTCCAGGTTCCGGAGGTGCAGAAGGAGCCTCATGAGTCAAATTAGGATATATGTTTGCCTTAGAAATATTTATCCGACATGGATTTAGTTAAGAGTGGATTTGTGTCTTTAACTTCAAATAACTCCTCTTCTTCCTGTTCCTCCTCCAAGTTCCTGTCTTTACCTGTATCATTCATAGCCGTTTCCTCCCTTGAGAAAAGAACAATCTCTTCTTCTTTGTCAGACTGCAAAGGATCTAATGCAGCAGCAATATGCTGTCCCAAGGCCCAAATTGATACAGGTATATTCTCTCCTTTCTTATATGCTCTCCGCAATGCTTTCATTACTTGCCTCCACTGCTTAACATTCATCAAATTCTTTCCTTGCGGTTGAAACCAATAACAATGCTTTTGAACCAAAGCAAACAATTCAAACAAATCTGCAGTCTTAACTGTGACGCCTACACTGTGCAACAGTGTTTTCAAAACCTGTGAATATTCTTCCAAGCGTCCTGGTTAATTACCCATACCCTGATGCTAGCGGAAAGCAAAACGTAATAATATGAAGCAGCAGTCTACCCGGGTTAATTAATTTCAATGCTCCTTACCTTAAAAAAGGCTTTTTAGCTTTCCGCGTTCCCGATCCAGAGGTGGAAGATCCTACGCTGCCGTGTCTTGATGAATCCTCTGCCTCGGGCCCCACGTCTGGGCGCCACCTGTCGGAATCTTGGTCAGTGACCCGAGGTATCGGGAATGAAAGACAAAGAAAGACTGGGTTCAGGGGATCTGAGAGCATTGATTTCTCAAGCTCATCAGACAACTTTATTGAGTCGAGGGGCTAGTATATATACCCCTAACATACGTGACATTCAGCACACAATCAAGTTACCTATTACCCTTACCTCATACTATATTAACTAGTGATTGATGAAAACCCAACAAACTTTACTGGAACTATTATTATAAAAATCAGTAACTATACTCATAAATCCCGTTACCCAGGTTGTTCTGTTCTAGGTATTGTTCTGCCTGCAGGTGTGCTGACCCAGCCAAGATTGTGCTCCGCACCGATAATCAAAGGGACAGCTTGACTCAGTGGTCAAGGAAGTAACTTGCTTCCATGGAAACAACATGCCTTTGTTTCCCACAACAGGGGCTGTGCAGCTGGTTGCCCTGAGTCGGCTCCCCCCGCCCCCCACCAGACCACAAGACCCCCTGGAGGGCGCGTCCCTTCCAGCCAGCTCCAGGAGCCCGAGCCTGGGGGTGGGGCTGGTGCCAGTGGAAAGCGCGCAGCCCGCGGGCGCAATCCGCCTCCGCCCCTGGTTTGCAGCCAGCACGGCCACGGCCACGGCCACGGCCACGGACACGGCCACGGCCACGGCCATCCCTGGGGACCTGGGCTGCGCCACGTGGACAAGCCCCATCTCCCCCTGCACCTCGGCGTCCCCCGTCAGCCCATGAGGAGGGCGAAGCCTGCTGCTGGGGCGGTGGGGCCGCCGGCCGCGGGCGGGCGCTGCCCAGCTTTGCCGCAGGCCCGCTCCGTCCCTAGCCGCGACCGAGAAGGACGAGCAGCCCCGGGCGAGCACGTGGGGCGCGGGAGGCTGCGCGGGCCTAGGCCGCCACCTGGCGGCCGCCGGCAGAATCGCACCTCCGGAGGCTTGGGGGCCCCTTGGGGCGCAGGACCCGGGAGGCAGGGGGCGTGGCCTTTCGTTTCGGTTCCAGCGGACCCTTTGGAGACTGTGGGCGGCACCGGTCCCAGCCGCAGAGGGAACTGTCCCTAGCATTTGCTCTTTCTCCCCTTGCCCATGATTTCTGTCTCTGTACACTTAGCAACAAGTCAGGGGAGGGGGCGCCGGGCGCGCTCTGGGCAGACGGGGCGGGGCAGAGGGGCCCTCCGAGTGAGGGTGCAGGGGCGCAGGGCCATGGTCAGTGCCCGGACCTGGGTGGGAGCTGGCCCCCGCGCCCGCCTGGTCTCTGACCTCTGGTGGGGCTGGGAGGGCGTGGGGGCCCTGCAGGGGGTGTGGGGGCGCCCAGTTCCCCGTGTTTCCCTTCCACCTATAATGCGCCAGACTCTGGGGAGGCGGGGGCAGGGACACCCACAGGAGCACCCGAGGGGCCGGCCAGGGAGCAGGGGGGCTCTGGCTGGGCAGGGAGGGGCCCCTGGGGCCTGAGGAAGCCGCTGTGCCAAGGGGCCCGCAGGGAGGAGGCTGGTGGGGGTGGCCTGCGTGCCCCCCTCCAGCTGCAGGCCCCCTGCCCAGGCCCGCCCCGGGGTGCGCCGGGGTCTCCTCGCCCTCCTCCTCCAGCTTCCCCAGGACCAAGTGCTTGCAGGCTCGTCCAGGCTGGGGTGGCCAGGGGCGGCAAGCCCGGTGCCTGTCCCCAGGGGCTGAGGCCAGGCGCCTGGACAGGCAGGCGCAGGTGGGCCGGCCTCGGCTCTCCCCCGCCGGCCCCCCCCCCCCACCTTCCCTGTGTCTGCAGGCTCTGGCAGGCGCAGCAGACCCGGGGGAAGGGACGGCAGCAGCCCGGAGCGGCCCCAGCCCCCTGGGCCTCCGTCTGGGCGCAGGGGCCCCTGGCGGGGGTTCCTCCCGGCCCCCCCCCCCCCCCCCCCCCCGCCACACTTCCTCCCTGTAGGACGAGGAGAGAGGACGCGGCACTGCCCCGCCCTCCATCTTTCGACGGGCGGCTCGCTTCGCCTCTCCGCGTTTCCACGTTTCTACTTGGGTGCAGCTTTGTTACCCAGCCTGAGTCCAGGGCGGGGGCTGCTGTCCCCCGCGGGCCATGGCGGTGGGCGCAGGCCGTGGGCTTTCCCTGGCCAGGCAGGGCGCCTCTGGGGAACGCGAGACCCGCGGCCCTGGACGCGCGTCTTCGGAGCTGCTGGAGCCTGAGTGGAGACCCCTGAGCGCGGAGGCCACGCGCTCCAGGCACCCCCTCCCCCATCCCGCCCCCAGACCCCACCGAGGGCCAGAGCCCCCCCCCCAGGAGTGGGGCGGTGGGACGAAGCCGCTCCAGACCTGGGGGCCTCCGTCCCAACCCTGCCTGGCCGGCCCTGCGCTGACGAGGAACGCAGGTGGGCCCCTCTTGTTTGCTTTCCGAACGTGCCCAAGAAATGCCATGTGGTTTCACCCCCGGCCCAGCCCTGCGGCTCCCGCACGCGGGGAGCCCTTCTCGCAAGTGCCAGAGGCGAGCGGAGGCATCTGCGCGGCGCGCGGCCAGGAAGTAATTGCATCCGAAAGGAAAATATTTTTCTGTATAATTCAGTGACCCGTTCTATAAACATTGTGGTTCCACCTTGGGGTTTTTCCTGCCCCGACCCCCCTCTCCCCACTCTTCCAGGGGTTGCTCGGGCAGCCAGATGCCTGAGGTTAGGAAAATATGTGCTGCTGCTGCTGGGCTGGGCATCGTGGAGGAGAGGCATGAGCCCAGGGACCCAGGGGCAGCCAGAGAGAGGCCTGGCCGTGGCCCCTGGAGCGGGTTTGCAGAGAGGCTAGTGGCCAGGTCCCCGGGGGGCGTGTTGAACCCACGCAGCCTCCCCACTGGGTCTGGGGGTGCCTGGGGGTGGAGTGGAACTGACCTTCTCTTCTGCCAGCCTGGTCCTGGGCTGGAGGGGCAGCTGTCTGCAAGGCTGGCTCAGCGGCCCGTGGAGGGGTGAGGCAAGTTCTTTGGGGAGGGGGCCATTTGTTTTCATTAAGACGGCCGGCTTGGGAGACAGATGGATCCGAGTTCAACCCTCTTTTCTGGACGCTTTAGCTGTGTGGCCTTGGGCACGTCATTCACCCTCCGAGTCTCATTTCTGATCCATCGGCTGGAGCTCAGGGCTACCCTGCCAGCAGGCTCCTCATCGCCGTTCCGGCCTGCCTCCTTCCTTAAAGCCTCCTGGTTTTGTTTGGGGCGGCCACGAGCCTCACTAAAGTGTGTTCTCTCCCCGCCTCCCTTGCAGCCCTGTGGCCACGTGACTCAGCCGTGGCTAATGAGGGGTGGGCAGAAGCGTCTGGGGAGGCAGCGCTTCCTGATTAGAGTGAGAAAGCCATACCCGGAAGGCTCTGGGTGTGGACCCACCCTCTTCCTCGCGCCTGGAATGCGGTCGTGTGGCCTGGAGACCGGCTGCTCTTTTGCAACCACGAGGGTGAGAGCCCAGGCTGCCCATGGCAGGAGGCAGGAGCGGGTTGTTCGGGGCTGCGTTGGGCATTGGGCCCCTTCTCTGTGTCTTGCCACCTCAGGCGGCTGTGATGCCTACAGAACATCAGTCCCGACTTCAGCTGGGGAAGACGGCTGGCCCACGGACCCGGGGGTGTGCCCCGGCACTGGGGGGCCTCCCCACGTCCTCCCCTCGACGCTGAGGGCGGCTCTCAGAGCTGGTCCAGGCCCTGCCTCTGTGCTGCCAGCTCAGGGGAGGCGTGGGGGGCACCGCGTCAGGGGCGTCGACAGGTGGGCAGCTCAGGTCCCCGACGAGAGGCCTCGTGCAGGCACTGCCCTTGCCCCAGCCTGTGTCTCCTCTGCGAGCTAGGAACAAAAACCCCAGTAACGTCCCACCCCCGGGGTCTCGGGGAGGTGGGAGGGGGCTGGGGGCTCTCTCTCCAGCACTAGGGAGGCAAGGCAGGAGCCTGCCCTGGACAGCAGACAGACAGATGGACAGGTGCACAGAGGGCGCCTCCAGCCTTCTTCATAACACAGGGGTCCCCTGCGGGGGGGACGCCGGTCCCGAGAGCCGGCCCCTGGGGGGGTCCCCACACTCCCCTTCCCACCCCTGACCTGCCCAGCTGTGCCCTGGCCCCGGGCTCCGCCCCGGGGTCGCCCTCTCCCCATACTCGGGGTCTCCTGCTGGGGGCACGAGCCGGCCACTCGCCCCTCCTCGGCCCTGTGGCCCCTGCCCTCTCGCTCGGGCCCGACGAGCTGGGCTTCCTGGGAAGGGGGGGAGGGCCTGCAGGGGCCAGCGCGGGCTCTGGGCAGTGCCGGGCGGCTACCGTGGGTGCTTTGGCCCCTTCGTTTTTCAGACGAGGATCCACGGCCCGGAGGCAGCAAGCTGGCCTGGAAAGGGACAAGGCGTCCGATGCCACCCCCACACCGTGGGGAGGCGCATAGGGCCCTGGGGTCCCCCCCGCAGCTGCTGGGACCGGCCGGGCTGGGGGCCTGGACGCGGATGCCCCCGGCCAGCAGACGCCCGCGCCCGCCCCTGCCCGCCTGGCCGCTGCCCCGCGCCGCCCCGGCCAGCTCTTTGTGGGCCGCTAAGTAGCGCAGCAGCTGCTCTCCGTGCTCAAGTGTGACACGACGTTTTTCCGGACGGCCGGCGCTCCTGGCCGAGGACCGCTGAGCCCCGTCTGGCCGTCCCCGCGTCCCCGCCCGCCTCCCCCTCTGTCCTGGCCGGCGGGCGGCTGGGTCAGGCCGGGACCTCTCGGGCCCGATGTTCAGACGGAGCCTGCGTGGGGCCCCCAGGGCTGCGGCCCCCCCGCCCCGCGTTAGGCTTGGCCCCCGCGCTGGGCCGCGGGCTCCCTGCCAGAAGCAATTACTGCATTTTCATCTTGTTTTGCTGACGGTTTAGAGTATGTTAAGAATGTTCTGCGGGGAGACCTGGGGTGCTGGGGGAGCGTGTGGGGGGGCGGGGGCTCGGGGCCCAGCTGTGGCCGGGTCCCTGGGGAGCAGCTCTTCGGGGTCACTGGCAAGACAGAGGCGGGGGGGGGGGGCGGCTGCGGGCTGGTCTCTTTGTAGGCATTCACAGTTGTCCCTCGTCGGTACTCCTTAGATGTGGCCGGTGTCCTGAGCACTTGGGAGCCTGGGGACTACCCTCAGGCCTCTTATGAAAGGGGAAACTGAGGCTCAGGTTCACGCGCAGCTTGCCGAGGTCAGGCTGGCTCCCGCGTCCCCCCTCTGGAGCTGCCGCCTCCCTCTGGCCCAGGGTGGGCTGGGGATGGGGGGTCTTGAGAGGAACCAGGCCACGACTGCCCCCTGGTTTCCTCTCCCCACTGTGGGGTGTGCTTGGCATAACTGGGAAAGCCAGCCCGGGGCCCTGCACCCCCGCCTCTGGAGTGCCCCCCTGGCCACAGGCGGAAGAGAGAAGAGTAGTGGGAGGGGGTCCCCCAGGTCCTCGGGCCTGATCCAGCCGCTGTCCTGGGGGAGGAGGGGGCTTCGGCCTCCAGGTCCCGCTGCCCAGACTTACTGCCCACCCCGGGGCTTCCAGAAGGTGCTTCCAGCCAGAGGGCAGGGCTGGGGCTCCAGTGGACCGGCCGGGGCGCCGAGCCTCGCTGGAAGGCTTGCGGGTGGCATGTGCGGTCAGCACCCCGAGGACGAGGCCGGCCCCGTCTGCGCAGGGGCGCCACCCCCGTCTCTTCTTGGGGGGCAGAAAGCGGCCGCTGCCTTTGCTTGGCTGATCCCTGCCACTGCTCCGGGAGGGGGGCCACTCCGCAGAGGCTGCAGCCGAGGCGCAGAGGGCGGGCACGTGTACCCGTGTGTGTACGACACACGCACACGCGTGGGTGTCATCACGCTGACAGAGCCACGCCACTTCGCTTTTGACAGGCCCACGGCTGGGCGAGGCCTCCGTGGACTCACCGGGGGGCTCCCCGAGCCGCTTGGTGTCCGGCTCTGTGTCTGCCTTCAGGGAGCTCCCAGTCTGGGGGGCAGGGGCGGCCTCAGGAACAGAAAGGCCGAGCCCCCCGCGGGGGCAGTGCACCGGAGGTGGGCACGGGCACCACGGGCCAGCAGAGGCCCCAGGCCAACCTGGAGCAGAGTCAGGGCCGCTTCCTGGAGGAGGTGACACCTGCGCAGGGCACAGGGCGAGGTTGTTCCAGGGTGCAGCCCCCTGGTGTTGGGTGTTGGGTGTCAGGGAAGGGCTCAAGGGTGGTGAAGGGTCAAGGGTGAGTGGTCAGGCCACAGAGAGTGGGGCCCGGCCAGCACAGGGAGGGTGGGAGTCTGCACGTGTGCGCGTGTTCTGGGTACCTATATGTGCAATCACGTGTGCACACGTGTTCTGTGTACCCGTATGCGCTGTGTACCTATGTGCACACAGGTGTGCAGTGTACCTACATGTGCAATCACGCATGCACACACATGCTGTGTACCTATGCATGAGCACGTGTGCATGTGTACCTGCATGTAGATGCGTGTGCTGTATACCTATACGTGCACGTGTGTGCAAGTTGTGCCACGTACCTGCCTGTGTGCATGTGTGCACCTACATGTGCAATCATGTGTACACATGTTCTCTGTACCCGTATGTGGATGTGTGTGCTGTGTATGTATGTGCCTACACACGTGTGCACCTGCTGAGCTCCTGCGTTTGCAGGGCCCGGATCCGGCTCCCGGGGGCCCCGTCACCCTGAACAGACCCTTGCGCTGGGTGCCCCGGTGGCCCTCTGGGGCAGCAGCCGCTCCCCTGCCCCTCCCGCAGGTCTCATCTGGGAAGAATGCAGGAGCCTGGCCCTGGAGCTTGGCCCGCGCCGGGGCCCAGGAGGCCGCTGTGGACCGAGCCCGGGGTCGCGCCCCCACCCGCCTCCCTGCGTCCCCGCAAGAGTGGCTCCTCGGGCGACGTCCGGGGCCGCGGGCCAGCTGCCGGGAAGCGGCTCATCTGCGCAGGCTCTGCTCCTCCTCGCCGATGAGGCCTGGGGTTTGCTTTCTCAGGCCCGGAGGACGGGTGCCAGGTCCCTGCTGTCCTTAACGGGGTGGACGGGCAATGTGGACATTCCAGGGAGCCACGGGGGGTGGGAGCCGCGTGGGGGGAGAGCTGCCGGGGGGGCTCCCGGGGCAGGGCTGCACTGTGGGCAGGGCTGGGGTGTGAGGGTTGGCGCTCCTACACCACCCACAGGACACGGAGCCCTCGTCCACTCGGAGCCCCCGACCCAGGCCGGTGGCCGCCCTCCCACGCCGCAAGCTGGGTTCCCCCCGCCCTCCCGGGTCCTGTGGGAGAAACCCCAGGAGGAAGCTGCAAGGCCGGCTCCGACCGGATGGGGGCCGCGGCCTCAGTCGCTTTCTGCAGACGAAGGCTAGAGGTTGCGTGGCGAGCTGGCTGAGATCTTCTGCTTGACGCGCTGTGGCCCCGGCAGCCCCCGGAAAGCCGTCCTGCCTTTCTCCCTGCCCGGAGCCTGCAAGGCCCCGCGTGGCACTGCCGGGCAGCCAGCCGCGCCCCCACTTGTACCGTCTACTGGTGGCAGATGCCCCCGCATGGGGGCTGGGGGTGCGAGCCCCAAAGCCCCCTGCTGGGAAGCACGGCCAGCGGGCGCCAGGCCCGGGCCCTGGCGAGCCCGAGCGGGGCGGGGAGGCCCTCGGGGGGCTGCTGCGCTGCGCACGGCGTCCTCATGAGGTTGGAGATGGCAGATGCTGGCGCCCTGTGGCCCTTTGGAGACGCTGTCTGTTTCTCTGGCGGCTCTGGGCTTCCCCCGCCCCATGTCCACCTTTCCACGAGACTCTTAGGGATCAGAAGAGAAGCGGGGTACCCGCTCGGCCCCCTCTGCCGTTGCTGGGGGATTGGCGCCCTCCCCCGCCTGCCCACCAACTCCCTGGCTCTCCTTCCCACTTTTGGTGAAGCCCAGAGAATGTATCTAAACCAGAGGCTCCCCGCGGGGCGCCCTGGCCCTGCAGTGGCCGGTCGTCTTCCACTCGGAGACACTTTGTCCTTGAGAGTACTCCCAGATGCACCTGGAAGACGGGGCCCCCCCAAAAGAGTTCCCCAGGTCTGCGGGGAGCTGGGCAGCCAATGTTTCAGAGCATGTAGCACCCCAGATGGAGGCTACGGGAGCCCCCTGTGAGGGCAGGGCCCACCCGTCTCGGGGCTGCCTTGTGGAAGCAAGAGAGGCTCCTGGTACCTGAGGCCCAAGGTTCCAGTGCTTTCCCCGAACTAACCTAAGTGCCTCATGCTTCAGATGAGCTGCACCGCCTCTCAGGGAGAGCGGACGGGCTCCAGGAATTAGCGGTCCCCGCGGTTCCCTCTCTGCGGGAGAGAGAGGGATACGTCCTGGGCAGTGCTCTCACTGCTCGGGGCCTCTGGCCACCCCCTCCCCCCGGAGCTGGCTGGCCCCAGACGCAGACTCGACGACCTGGAACAGGCGCCCGGGCTCTGGGATGGAGCTGCAGCTGGCTTGGCCTTCCCTCAGCCCAGGGCTGCAAACCTTGGCTCCCGCAGGCCGGCCGGGGGCGGGCGGAGCGCTGGCCAGGGCGGAAAAGGCTCCCTGGGGCTCGGCCGACCGGCTGGCGGGAGGCCCTCCCGAGCAGGGCCCCTCCAGGGAGCTCCTGTCCACCCTGTCTGGGCTCGGGCTGACCCGGGGGTCTGCGGTGTGGACAGGCTTGGAAAGAAACGGGGAAGCCTTGCGCAAGGTGGTGGGGACGAGCGCGCGCAAGGCGAGGCCAGCCCGTCCCCAGCGGGGCGCAGGATCCCAACTCCGTGGAGACGCGGGGGAGCAGTGGGGGCCTGAGGCCCGGAGCCCCACTGCCCGGCTCGAATCCGGCTCGGCCGACCTCGACCTTGACCTCGGGCACGTCACCCAGCTTCTCTGTGCCTCGGTTTCCTCGGCCGGGAAACGGGACGAGAATGGCCCCTGCTGCTCTGGGCAGCCGTGAGGGCGGCTCGGCGAGTGGGTGCCCGCGTGGGCTGTGATGGGTGAGGAGGACGCCCGCACCCCGACGACTCTGTCTTCTTGTTGGTCTCTACGGTCCAATTTGCCTTCAACTCATAGGAATGACCGGGGCGAGTTTCAAAAAGCTCAACCGTGTCTTTGAACAAACTTAGACTCATTGGCCACCGTGTGTCGCTTGTGTAATAAAGAAGTAAAAAAAAAGAAAAAGAAACACAAAGGCTGAAATGGCTCAGTGTCGCCCACGTGGACGGGGAGTCAGCTGACGCAAGGCTGAGGGTCGGAGATGCTGGGGGACACGAGGTGCCTGCTCCCGGGGGGCTCAGCCGGGCGGGACAGCTGCTGGCTGGGGAGGGGGCTTTGTGGAAGAGGTGGAACTTGATGAATGGGGGGCAGAGGGGCCAGGAGGACCCCGTGGAGGGAACGGCTGCTCGGGCTCGTGGGTGCACACGCTCGTGGTAGAAGGCGTGCTGCGGGAGGGGATTGGAGCAGAATGGGAGACGAGGCTGGGAACGGGGCAGGGCTGGCCCGGCTGGGGGTGGCACGGGCTGGGGGGTGCACTGGCACAGGGGCGAGGCTGCGAGGGTGGGGGGCGTGCTGTGGGGATGGTGGGCCGAGGGCAGTCCCCGGCCCCGCTCGGGGCTTCTCACCTGGGGGAGGTGTAAGCCCGTGGGGGCGCGTGCCAGCCTCTGCCGACCTCACGATTCTCAGAGGAGGCTCCGGGCGGGGCGACCAGAGCCCTGGAGGGGGGCTCCAGAAGTTGCAAAACCCTGCCGCCCTCTGCCCCCCAACCTGGGAGGGCACCGGGGGCCTGAGGCACCTCCAGCCAGGAAGCGACACTGTCCTCTGGCCCTGCAGGATGGGGGCAGCTGCTCGGCCGGGCCGGGCCAGCCACGCCCAGGACGCGCCGATCCCTGGCCCCCTGGAGCGCGGCCCGTGCTGCGACTGGCGTCCCGCCTTGTGTTCTGGGGGGGGGGGGGGGGGGCGGGCAGCAGCCTCAGGGCTCAGCTTTGCCCAGCTGTTCCCCGGGTGGCGCTGCCAGAAAGCCCAGCCCACCCCCGGCAGCTCTGCAGACCGGGGGCCACCCTATCCTGGGTGTCAGGGCCCACGACCTGGGGTAACAGGGCAGAGGCCAAGGCCTGTGAGTGCAGAGTGTTGACCTCCCGCGGCCTCCCGGGCATGCCCGGCGCCGAGCAGGTTTGCGGGAAGCTCCGCCCGGGGGCCGCCCTTGGCGCAGACGCGTGAAGCAAAGACCCCGGCGTCGGGCGCGGCAGCTGCCAGTCGCCCACCACGGCCGCCCCCGCCCTGACGGCGAGAGGTCGGCCCGCGCCGCGACCTGCGCCGCGAACCCAGCCACGCTGGTCCCAAAGGACCTCCCCGAGCCCTCTGGAGCCTTCGCCGCCGCGGGGGGTGGGGAGAACCTGGCCCGTGCTCTGACAGCCCCTCGACCCCGGACCCTGGGCTCCCGGCCCGCTCTGCACCGCGGGGCTCCCGTCTGCTTGGTGGCCGCTCTCCTGCAGCTGCTTCCCAGGAATAGGGGGTCCCAGCCTGGCTGCCCCGCATGGCCAGTGTGCACGGACGGGCTGCCATCAGCTCACAGTGGGTTGGCTCGAAGGGAAGGCGGCGCAGAACTTTTAAGAAATAAAGGACAGAGAGAGACACGAGAGAGGAGATAAAGATGGGACCAGGGGGCTACAGCTGCTGGAACCGAGAGCCTCGACCCCAGTTTCCACCTCGTATTTATTGGACACTCCCAAGCAGCCGTTTGCTCTCAGAACCGCCACATCATCTACAATAATAGGGAACAACTGCCGCATCTACAATAAGGCGACACCCACACCAGAACAGGTGACGCTCTTTTCCCCACACCTGGTCGCTGCGTCAGGCCTGAGGCCCTCCCCCGCGCCCTGAGAGGGTTCTCGGGGTCTCCTCCGCTGCCTCCTGTGCCCGCTCACCCTGGCCTGCAAGGGCTCGGGGCTGGGGTGCAGCTTGCCTCCTCACTGCTCCCTCTTCAGGGCCTCAGGGCCTGGCTTGTAAGAGAAGCTCAATAGCCAGGGAAGGAAGGAATGTGAATGAACGGAGGAGCTCGCCAGTTCCTGCCTGGTTTGTTGAGAAGGGCAGAGGCCAAGCGCGTGGCCCCGGGGGCAGGCTTCCTGGGTTCCCACTGGACTCTGTGGTCTCCTGGCTGGCGGCCTTAAGGGGGTCATTTAAAATCTCCTTGCCTCAGTTTCCTCATCTGTAAAGTGAAGATAAACGTTTTCTGTTCCCATCAATATGGCCGAGAAGATACCTGTACAAACCTTCCTGCTAAAAACAGCTAAAAACGCTGGATAAAGTAGAAAAAAAAAATACCCATCACCTCAAGCTGGCCAGGAAGTGAGGCTCAGACCAGGGATGGAGAAGCCGGACCCAGAGAGAAACGGAGAGCAGCAAGGCTGTTTTGTTTTTTAGAAGAAATCAGTGTTTATTGTTGCTTTTTGCCATCTGGTAGCATTTCACACGCAGGCTCCGATATTCAGAGTGCCCTGGATTTGATAGAAAACCTTTTTAAGTGAAGTATGTACAATAGTGATTTCTCAGCAGTCAAAATTTACATTGTAAAGAAATACATGCGAAGCATACTTTTCTGCAAACACTTAACATTGAACAAAGCACCACACTATACAAACGCAGAATGAAAATAGCATTTCAACTCCACCAGAAGTAGTCATCATAAAAGGGGTAGAGCCACCTAACTTCACTAGGCAATGTTCACTTTTTAAAACGGGACAATTAAAAAACGTTGTCCACAAACAATACCTCAACTCTAGGGCCGGTTTCAGAAAGTCATCCCCGTCGTGCTTCGGCAGCGGCGAGCTGACTGCCACCGAGATCCGGAGCGTGGTCGGTATCCCCGCGACTGGAGGGTGGAGGAGGGGCTGCCTGCTGCACATCTGGTCCGCCTTGACCAGCTCTCCATCCGCCCCCTCCTCCTCCTCTGTGTGATCTGCTACAGGAGCCTGATCGCCCCTGCCTCGAGAGTATCCTGTCATAAGTCATCCTGATGGCGGGAGCTGCTCTAGGTAGGTCTCCCATGTAAATTCCTGGTGTTGGGGTATGCAATCCTTTAGTTATAGAGAAACTGACTCTGATTCTATGACCATCAAGCTCCGTTCCATTGGCACACTCTTTAGCTTCCTTGGCATCATCTGCGTTTTCAAAATATACAAAGGCAAACCCTCTTGAACGTCTAGACTGCTGGGCACATACGACAGACATGTCAGCAATGGGGCTGTATTAACTGTTTTTTTTTTTTTTTTAAAGATTTATTTATTACTCTCCCTCCCCTTCTGTGGTCTGTTCTCTGTGTCCATTCACTATGTATTCCTCTGTGTCCACTTGCATCCTTTTCATGTGGCAGCAGGAAACTGTTGCTTTTTTGGTTGCGCCATCTTGCTGCATCAGCTCTCTTGTATGTGCAGCACCACTCCTGGGTGGGCTGCGCTTTTTTTGCATGGAGTGACTCTCCTTGAGGGGCGCGCTCCTTGCACATGGGGCACCCCTACGTGCGGGACACACCTGTGTGGCACAGCATTTCTTGCACACGGCAGCACTGCACGGGGCAGAGGGCCCTGGGTATTGAACCCTGCACAATAGTTTTATAGTAGAATATCAGTAAGTCCCCTCTAATCCATACTCTATTCCTCCATCCTGTGGACCCTGGGATGGTTATGTCCACTCCACCTCTATATCAAGAGGGTGCTTAGATTCCACAAGGATGATGGATGCAATCCTCCTGCTTGCAGTTGTAGGCACTCTTGGCTCCCTGGTTTGTGGTTGACCTTCTTCACCTCCCTGTTAGCTGGCTGGGGTA
The DNA here is from genome assembly GCF_030445035.2 of Dasypus novemcinctus. Classification (NCBI taxonomy): domain Eukaryota; kingdom Metazoa; phylum Chordata; class Mammalia; order Cingulata; family Dasypodidae; genus Dasypus; species Dasypus novemcinctus. The sequence goes on along the minus strand of NC_080680.1, from coordinate 126,228,476 downwards.
AGTCCAATTAACCAAAGGGTAAGAGTTGTAAGTCTGCTGAGACTCAGGGCCTGGCTGTCACATGGACAGTGTAGAGATTCAGGTCTCCTGAGCACACACCAACCCCAGCACCAACCACAGGTCCAGTAAAAGTGACAGAAAAGGCATGTGTAGAAAGGTCACATCTGAGTACAACTCCATCACACTCCTCTGGGTATGTCACCCTTTGATTGTATTAGATTCAGCTGAGAAGCCTTTGATTAAATTATGTTAATATTAGGGCTTTGATTTGACATGTCATTAGGGTGACTCAGTTTGAGTTCCTGTCCCCTTTGTGGGCTATATAGACAGTCAAGGAGACACACAGAAATAGATACACAGAGAAAGAGAGACATCTCCATAGACACAGCAGAGGCCCCGGGAAGAGAGATGAGCCATTTGCCTGATAATTTACAGCTGATGTTGTGAAGAGACCAGAGCAGTTGAGCCCAGAAAGAAATGAGTCCTATGAAGAGAGACAAGCCCAATGCCAGCCTACAGCTGAGATTGAAGTAGCTGGACCCATGGAGCCTTAAGAGGGAAGAGGAAGGCTGAACCCTTGCAGACGTCACCTGCCATCTTGCTTCAACACATGGCAACAGAGTTTGGTAAGGAAGGAACCTTGAGATGGACTCTTTAGGACCTTCTAACTGTAAGCTTTTACCCCAAATAAATACCCTTTAAGAAAGCCAACAAATTTCTGGTACTTTGCATCAGTACCCCTTTAGCTGACTAATATATAAAGAAGAAGGAATCCACATTTAGTGACATCAGAGTGAAAACACAGAGCACCAAAGACTAAAGAAGGCTTGGAAAAGAGCCAGAGAGGAAATATAGATTGCCTTCAGAGATAATTAAACTGAAAGCTTGCTTTTCAATAGCAACAACACAAGTGGGAAAATAGATAAATAATACCTTCAGATTGCTGAGAGAAAATGACTGCCAACTACTATTCCATATCCAGGGCAAAGGGGCAAAATAATGACAGTTTTAGGCAAATATAATCTGAGAAATTGTTCCAAAAATAAGCCCTTGCTCAAGGAAATTTAAAAGATATATTTGAGGCAGAAAAAAGTAACCTTAGTTGGAAGGGTTGTGGCCTAAGGAAGAATGAAAAAAACAAAAAAATTGTTATATATATGGGTAAATATAAACAAATACTCACTGTAAAAATGTCTTGTGGGGTTTAAATAGAGAATAAAAATGCAAGGGAATACTTGCTTTAAAATTTGGAGAGACATGACAGGAATTTGAAAGTTCTAAAGTCTTTGTGATGCTCAGGAGGAAGGTAAAGATATTCATTTACTTTTGACCTTGATAAGATAAGTAATCACTAAAAGACTAGAAATAGAGTTTATAAATTCTAAAGTAAAGAGAGAAAAACGGAATAAAAAAACTCTAATCAATCCAAAATAAAGGAGAAAGGAGAGAAAAAGTAGTACAGAAAAAGTGGGATAAAAAGGACAAAATAAGATGGTAGAAATTAGTACAAATAAATTGGCAATTGCAATAATGAAAAACCAAAATGTTCCAGGGACAAGATAATGAGTTCCCACCAGATGAAAAGGACAAAATCCAGTTCTAAGCTCTTTATAAGAAACATAAAAAACATAAGGATATGAAAAGATGGAAAGTAAAAATTTATCTAAACTCTATATTTTATGAATGGTTTTTCTGTAAACCTACAACTTCTCTAGTAAAAAAATACTTTAGTGGGTAGTAGATGTAGCTCAAGTGGTTGAGCACCTGCTTCCCATGTACAAGGGCCTGGGTTTGATCCTTGGTCCCTCGTAAAAACAAAACAAACAAACGAAGAAGCCAGCTCTCCTTGGGGAGTGGATGTGGCTAAGTGGTTGAGCACCTGCTTTCCTTATATGAGGTTCTGGGTTCAATCCTTGGTACCTCCTTAAAAACAGCAACAAAAAAATTATTGCTAAAAAAAGGTTTATCCAAATACTGAGCCAGAGAAAGTTGGAACGACTACATTTATATCAGAAAAATGTACTTTAAGCCTGAAAGTATTACTAGAAATTAAGAGTTCATCGTTTGATGATGAAAAAGGCTTGCAGGAAGCCTTAACTGTTCTTATCTTGATTGTTCCTAATAATAAAACCTCAAACTAGAGAAAGCAAAATTTGACAGAACTCTAGGGTGAAATAAGAAACCACCATCAGACTGAGAAATTTAAAAATATGTGGCTTTTTGGAGGAATAATTTATGTACTATAAATTCACCAATGAGATTTTGTAGATTTACATCATGGTGTAGCCTTCACCACAGTCACTTCTGAGCACATCAATCGCCCCTGAAAGTCCTCTTGTGCGTTTGTAGTCAAACCTTGTTCCCATCCCAGCCCCAGAAATTGGGTGATTCTACTTAACATGAGATTTCTAGAAAAGGTAGAACTAGAGAGACAGAAACAAAGCAGTGTTGTCTTTTTTTTTTTAGGTCCCGGGGCCAGGGATTGACCCAGGACCTTGTATGTTGGGAACTGGCTCTCAACCACTGAGCCACATCGGCGCCCAGGGTTGTCTTTTTGATTCCAGCCATCTGTGGTGATTTGGACCCACAGAAAAGTGTTCTTAAATAGAATCCATTCCTGTGGGTGTGAGCCCATCGTCAGCGGAACCCAGTGATGAGAGACGTCAGCTCAGGCGCGGTCCACCTCCTTCAGGAGGGGTCATGACAGAATGAGATTTGGTCACACAGAGAGAGAAGCAGGGAGCAGGAAGCTGGACTTCAGCCGAACGTGGCAGAGAGGGGAGAGCCTGGCAGAGGCTGCCACGTGCGTCGCCGTGTGCAGAGAAGAACGGCCGGCAGCCGCCCCACGACGCCAGCCTTCGGAAAGAAAGTGTTGCCCTGAGGACAGCTCTGTTTGGACTTTCTTTTGGCCTCCAAACCGTAAGCGAATAAATTCCCATTGTTGAGCCTGACGCATGTCATGGCCTTAGCCCGAGCAGGCCCGGAAACTGAGACACCAGCCTGCTGGGTGGGGGTAGCACCCACCGTGGCTTTGCCGGACTGAGCGTCCTCTCACGCGTGATGTCCGTTTGTCAATGTTCCTTGGTGGCGTGCCTGTTCCTATCTCTTGCTTATTTTTATTGGGTTGTTAGTTTCTGGCTGAGTTTTGAGAGTTACGTACTCATTCTGGATGTAAGTCCTTTAGCATACATGCTTTGCAAATACCTCCTCTCAGTCTGTATCTTGTCTTGCTTGGCTTAGTGGCGTCTTTTGAAGAGCGAAAGCTTTCCATTTTGTTGAAGTCCCATTGTTCTCTTACAGATCACACATTCAGTGTCATACTTAAGAAACCTTTGCCTAATTCAAGATCACACAGATTTTTCTCTTACGTTTTCTGCTAGAAGTTTTCTAGTTTTAGCTCAGACATTGAGGTCTCTGATCCAATTTTGAGTTAATTTGGGGAAATGGTGTGAGGTAAGTTTCCAGGCTCATATTTCTTGCATCCGGTTGTCCCGGTATCATCCGTTTTCAAGGCTGCCCTTTGCAGAATGGGGGATTCTAGCCCTCCTCTCATTAATCAATAGCGAGCAGGCAATACCTTCCCAAGGCGATAGAAGATTGAAGCAACACAACTGACGAGCTTGAGTTGATGGACCCCTAAAGAGGTGAAGAGAGGACATTCTTTCCAGGTGCACGGAGGGCAGTTGTGAAAACCGACCACACGGGGCCACACAGCAGAGCTCAGCCCCTTTTGAAGGGCTGGTGTGGCATAGACGGTGCTGGTCAGTCACGACCACGGCGAGGCTGACGCAGCGCGTACTTCCGCGTGGAAATTAAGAAAGAAGACACCCCAGGGGAAATTAAAACGAGGGCTCTCACAGTGCCTGCCTTACAGGCTGGTCCAGAAGCTTCCGAGTTAATATCCACAAAACTGCCCGGCGCCTGGCAGCCCCGCGCCCCGCCGCGCTGGCCGGGGCTGTTCGCTGCTCTGCCGCCGTGCGCCGGCTCGCTTCCTGCTCCGGCACCTGTTCACCTGCTGGGGCCGCCTGCACACGAGTGCGACGGGCGGGGCGGGGGCGGCCCACGGTGCCTCTCCAGGGGGAGTCCTGAACTCACCGTCCAGAGAGCGGGGCCAGGGGCTCGGATCGTCCACCGCCAAGCCCTTGATCGTGCCATCAGCCGACGGGACAGGGTGCCGCGAGGGCGGTGGGGGTGGCCGGAGGCCATGGCTCGGGGCTGGGTCCTGCGTGGGTCAGGTCTTGACGCGGTGTGAGATCTGGGCCAGCGCTGCTTCCCCAACGCCCCGTTCTCGGGCCTGCGAGAGGGGTCAGCCTCGGCGGGGAGGTGAGCCCGGGTACGGGGGCCCCTCTGGACTGCAGAGGCTGATCTGGGGTGCAATCCCGGGGACCCACCGCGCGCAGTCGTCACAGGCAGATGAGCACGTTGGCAGGTTGGCGAGCCGGACCTGCAGCCTCTCCCGGACCCCCTTGGTGCGCAGGCCCTCTCGGCCCCTCCTGGCCCACCCCGGAAGGCTGGCGAAGACGGGGTGGCCGTTGGCGGCGGCGCTGGCGCGGCGTGGGAGGCCAGGGTCTGTCGCATGCATCGTCCAGCTGTGGCCACAACTCCCCGCTGGCCTGGCTGTGCCTGGGCCCCAAGCCAGCAGCTCCCAGTCCCGGAGCTGTTAGGAAAACACAACTCCAGGAAGACGCGGGAGGCCCAGCTGCCCTAGAGGAAGGTGGCCAGACACGAGGCTGGCCAGGCCGGGGGGCTGGGGCGGTGAGGGGTGTCGCTGGGTGAGGCGCGGCCGCCGTGGAGCTCACGGTCCTCTCGGGCGTCCATGTCTCGGGGGTGCAGCCCTCCAGGGGGCCAGCCCAGGCCTCACAGGGGTCCAGGGCCCCTCCGCCTCCCTGGGCGCTGCCACCTGTGACGTTCACTGTCTCTGCGCCGTGGTGGCCGCTCCGGCCGTCTCTGGGTGGGAGTGACCAGGGACTCGCCCCTGGGGTGCCCTCGACTCTGTGCCCCTTTATGGCATGGGCCAGTCGCTCGGACGCTCCAGACTGCGACCCCCAGCCCGTCTCCCCCTGACACCCCTGGTGGCCGAGGGTGGCTCAGCTGGCACCCCTGTGCCGTTTCCTGCGCCGCCAGGGGAGTGGGTGAGGGCCCTGCCCTGGCCCCTCCCTCGGCGCCGGCCCCTCTACCCACCCGGCCATGGCGGTGCCTGCCTGGCCTCCGTCCCCCTGACCTGCCCGCCCTCACAGTAGACACACAGTCCTTCCTGGCCTGCTGGCCCCGCAGCTCTGGGTGGCCCCCGTCCTCTCTGCCCCCCTCTCCCTGGGCCCCTCTCCCTGCTCTTTTCAGGCCCCCCCTGAAAGGGAGCCTTTCTTGGCCCCATCACAGGGCCATTCTGCCTCCCCCTTCAGACTGTGCATGGCCAGTCAGAGAGCAGAGGCCCCACAGTGTCGGGACACTTGCTGTGCGTGGTAACGCCGACTGCCCCACGGCCCAGGGAGCAGGATCGACCGGGGTCCGGGCCCTCGCATCCTGCCACTCCTGATCAGGGGGACAGACCCCCCCGGAACGAGCTGGCGCGGCCCCATGGTGCCGTCGGGGAGAAGGGCCACAGCCCTCCTGTGCCCAGAGCGTGCCAGGCTCCCTGTGCAATCGGGGCCAGTGCGCTGCCTCCCGAGTCCTGGGCACACCTCAGGGTGCCGAGCGGACCCTTCCCGAGAGGGGGGCAGGGGAGCTCCCCGCAGATACCCTCCTGCTGCCCTCCTCGGGCCACGGGTGACCGTGCGCTGGACAGACGCCCGCGGGCTGGGACGATGCCCCGGAGGGGACGGCCCACCCTGCCCTCTGCCAGGGCGGCCCAGTGCTCTCTCCGTTCTGGCAGGAAGGGGCAGGAGGTGTGTGTGGGGGGGGTCCAGGGCCCCGCTGGATGGTCCGAGGCAGAGCCGGGGCTTCGTGACCCCAGCAGAGGCGGGGCCCGAGAGCCGGCGCAGCAGGTTCACATGGCGGAGTCGCTCTGCTTCTCAGCACTCAGCCTCAAACCCGCCTCCTCCATGCAGCCTGCCTTGCTCACTCCCTTGAGTCGTACCACGTGGGCACTTGGCGGAAGGCGTTTTGTTTCCATGGCGAATGGGGTGCTGCGGTGCCCTAACTGGGTGAAGCGCCCCTTGAAGACGAGGCTATGTTCATCTACATTCTAGAAAACCCCTTCTTTGCCCTAGACCTCTGAGAATGAAAGTAATCATGTTTATCTATTATTTTTAGGTGGTACCAGGGCTCGAACCCGGGACCTTGTACATGCAAAGCGGACGCTCCGCCACTGAGCTCCACCTGCACCCCACGCTCACCGTTTAAGGCGTGCTGTGCTGAGTGCTTTCTCTCAAACGATCCTGACGCCGTCCGTGGGTGGTGGGGACTGTCGCACTTGGGGAAACTGAGGCTGGGAGGATGCAAGGAGCTTGCCGAAGGTCCTAGAGGGAGAACTCAAACGCCGGTCTGTGGGCCCCCTGGCCCCGCCCCTGCACCTGCCTCCCCTCCCTGCCAGCCTCACGCCCTGGGGCCTTTCGGGTGCGGCCGGCCCAGACCCGGGCCACGGCACCAGCCGCCGGCCGCCAGGGCTGCTGTTCTGGCTGCACGGACGGGGCGGCCTCCTGGGCGGGCAGGTGACGGCCGGGTGCCCAGGCCGCAGGGGCCCTCTGCCGTCCCCCGCCGGCCCTCGGGCGCCTGGCCCCGCGGCCCGGGCTTCCTGCCGCGCGCCTCGGAAGGCACGTCCCCGGCGCCCCGCCCGCGCCCCCGCCTCGCCGCGCGGCGGCCTCCCCCGCCAGCCTGCGGCCGCGACCGGCGAATTCCTCCGGCGTGCCCAGCTCGCTTCCTAAGTGCAATCCCAGCCGGGCGGGCGCGCGGCGCGCAGCGGATGGGGAGCCGTAAAGCCCGTTTAAAAGGGGCAATAAAAGTTTTGGGTTTCATATCGTCTTACTGCAGAGGAGAATAACAGAGACAGGAAATTTCAGTAGCAGACACGACAGAGGCCCGGGCGCAGACTGCGCCCCGACGCGAGCCCCTCCGCCGCGCGCGCGGGGCGGCCTGGCGGGGGCCGGGGCTCCCTGTGCCAAACCCGCCCCCGCCGGGGGAGGCGGCCGCTACAATGGGCTGTTTTGTCTCCGCCGTCGTGGATGTTTCGAATATTTTCAGCCTCTGTGCCGCCCGAGGCCTGGGCACCCCCCGCGGAGCTGGCTGCCGGTCTTCGCGTGTGTCTGAGGGTCGTGTGGGCCCACCTGGCGCAGGGTACACGTGGGTGCGGGGGCCCAGGCTCGGGGCTGGGTGCTGGCTGCTCCTCCTGGCTCCAGGGGGGCTCTCCCGGGTTCAGGGGGAACGGGGGCATGGTGGGGAGAACACCCCGTCGCTCCGTGCAGCTCGTGGCAGCAAGGTCACGGCCGGAGTTGGATGCCGCTGCCCGTCTGCCTAGGGCGCTTGGTCAGTCCTGATTTCCCAAACCAGCATGTCCTCAGGACAGCACTGCCCCCTCATCTCCCCCCAGCAGCACCGGCCAGCGTGGGCGCCGCCAGCTGCAGGGCCGGGCTGCCCAGGGCAGTGCAGGCTGCTGGGTCAGGGGAGCATTTTGGAGAAGCAGCCGGTCGGGCTTAGGATAAGTGTGTCCCAAACACGGCAAGGGACGTACCCACAGTAAAAGGCCACCGTCACTGCTGACCTGGACCGCCGCGGGCCTCTGCTACTTAACTTTATTTTTTTTAATGATTTATTTTATTTATTTTTCTCCCCTTCCCTGCCCAACCCCCCTCCCCAGTTGTCTGCTCTGTGTCCATTTGCTGCTTGTTCTTCTTTGTCCGCTTCTGTTGTTGTCAGCAGCATGGGAATCTGTGTTTCTTTTTGTTGCGTCATCTTGTTGTGTCAGCTCTCCGTATGGGCGGCGCCATTCCCAGGCAGGCTGCACTTTCTTTCGCGCTGGGCGGCTCTCCTTACGGGGTGCAGTCCTTGCGTGTGGGGCGCAGGGGACACCCCTGCGTGGCAGGGCACTCCTTGCGCGCATCAGCACTGTGCATGGGCCAGCTCCACACGGGTCAAGGAGGCCCAGGGTTTGAACCCTGGACCTCCCATGTGGCAGGCGGATGCCCTATCTGTTGAGCTAAATCCGCTTCCTGCTACCTAACTTTAAATGAGTTAGAACTGAACACGAGCGAGAAGCCCTGTGCACTAGCAGTGGCCCTTGCTCTCCAGGCGTCACGCGGCGGAGCGTTTCCTCCTAAAGCCACTCTGCTGGACGGCGCCGCCCGGAACCTCCGGGAGCACCTAGCACTGCTCACTTTCTCAGAGATCTCGGGCCTGGGTGGTGCCCTGGGGGGGGGGGGGCGGGTGGGAGGAGGGTCCTGCCGGCGTCTGAGGCTGGCTGGGGTCACCCCGGAAGCCCTTGCTGACCCCCGGGGCGGCGACGCTCAGAGTCCACGGATGATGAGACCCCGGCGCCCAGGACGGGGGTCCTGAGGTGTCGGCGGCCTGCGTCTCGAGGCAGGGGAGGCTGCTGGGCGCTGGTGAGCCCCTCCCCCAGGGAGAGCCCCCAGTTAGTCTGAGGGGCCCTCCCCACCAGGGCACGGGGGAGGACAGAACAGGCCCGGGCACAGCCACGAGCTGGAGGCGCCGTCCGAGCGACAGGGCCAGCTGCCCGGGGCCCTGGCCATTTGTGTCCCCTGCTGCCCAGTGGGCTGGGGGCCCTGTTGGGGCCTCCGGGGGGCTGCTGAGGGGGCCTGGGCGGGCGAGGGCTGCAGCGCGCCTCCTCACTGCCTGTGACCGGGCGGCCTCCCACGCCAGCCCCAGGCAGTTGCCCCCTCCTCGCCGCCCTGCTCTCCTGACGTGGCCGCGGCCAGGGCTGGGGGGTGGGAGCGGGGGAGCAGGGCGCCGAGCAGCGTTCCCCAGACTGCCCTGTGGGGTGCCCCGAGCCCACCTCTCCACCTCCTGCCCGTGGTGGGGGCTCATCGGCGTCTCACCTCATGGAGAGACGGGGCCCGGGGCCCAGCGCGGGAGACGCCGGCTCCAGGGACCCCGTGTCGTCGCGGTGCAGGGGCGCTTGTGCCGTGCGTGCTCACGGGAGGGCATGCGTGCACGCGCGTCTTTGCACAGATGTACGTGCGAGCACGCCTCCTCCCCTCGCCCAGAGGTAAGTCGAGGCAGCCTCGTGGCGCCCACGTGAGGCTGGGGGAACCGGGGGAGGCGCTGGCAGCAGGGCCCTGGGTGCCGGGTCCTCGGGGACCGGCCGCTGCTTGCCGGGCCACGGCGCCTCGGCTCCCTTCATCTGCAGGAAGGCGGGGACCCCGAGAGGGTGTGGGGGAGCGGGTAGCGGAGGCAGTGGGACGTGGGGGAGGGCGCGGGGCGTGCAGCCGGCCACTCTGTCCCTCAGCCGCGGTGGCGTGGGGGCTCACGAGAAGGGGCGCCGTGGGCCGGGGCGGCCAGGCCGGCTCTCTCCCGGCCCTGGAGGCGGCAGGAGGCGACCTGAGGACATGTGGCAGGCGTCCCGCCTGCGGGGGTGGAGGGGACTTCCTGTCCAGCAGATGCGGCGGTGGGGGAGGCGGGGGGCAGGGCTCGGGGCTGTGAGGTGATGTCTGGGGACACACTCCCGCCACCCCTGGGCCGTCGCTGCTGGCAGTGCCAGGGTGGGGAGCCAGTCGCCCCCGCGGTGCCAGCGAGCGGTCCTGAGCCAGCCCCGCGCCGGCCCTGCCCGGGGGCCTCAGCCCGTCCACCTCCCTGCCCTGGCCCCGGGGGCGGGTGCGAGGTCTGGGCAGGGGCTCGGCCGTCCCCACGGGTGGGTGCTGGGGCGAGGCCCAGGCTTGACCGCCCCTTCTCCCCTGCGGATGGGGCAGGCCCCGCTGCGCACGGATGCGTGTTGGGCAAGAGGCCGCGGCGCCCGGGCCGAGCCTGGCACGCAGGGGCGCAGCGCGGGGCGCCCTGACGGTGACGTTACCAGAGCGCCTGAGCCTCCTAAATGGCGCATTCAGGGACGTGTGAGGTCAGTTTCCAAGAGAAAACAGATGACTCGGGAGCGCGCGGGCGGGGCGGCAGGCGGGGCCCCGGGGGGGCTGGCGAGGTGGGGGCTGCGTGGGGGCTCTGCACCCCCCCCCCGGGCTGGGGGAGGGAGAAAGCGCCTCCCTTACCCTCCGGGGCGCAGCACCCCGCAGAGGCTTTGCGGGGCCCTTAGAGGGCGAGGGGCCCCCGCGGTCCTGGGGACTGCGCAGGAAGTGAGGGGCCCCCGGGGGCGGGGCAGCCACCGGGGCTCAGCAGGCGCGGGGGGCAGGCGGGGTCTGGGGGCGCCGTCAGACGCAGGCGCAGCACAGCGAGGAGCAGTCCAGCGTGGCGGGGGCCCCTGCGCTGCCGGCCTTCCTGTTGGCCTTGGGCAGCAGCAGGACAAAGGACATGGCCAGGGCGCAGTGGTAGAAGCTGTGCACGTAGGTGTAGTCCCATGCCTGTGGGGGCGGGTGGCGGGTCAGCGGCTGCCGCGCGCCCACCCACCCCCACCCGCCCCTGCGGGGCCTGCTCTCCTGGGAGCTCGTCTGGAGGGCCCTTCCAGAAGCTTCCCCTCCCCCAGCCCTCGGCGGGCTCCACCCCCACCAGCCTCTGCAGCGGGAGGGGCTGCCCCACCGCCTGGGGGGCTCTCGAATGAGGCTGGGGCCCCGGGCCCTCCCCTGCCCTCCCTCCCTCCTCCCTGCTTCCCTCTGTCCCTCCCTCCCTCCTCCCTCCTCCCCTTCTTCCTCCCCTCCCTTCCCTCCCCCTCCCCTCTCTCCCCCTCCCCTCCTTCCTCCCCTCCCTCCTCCCCTCCTTCCTCCCCTGTCTTCCCTCCTCCCCTTCTTCCTCCCCTCCCTTCCCTCCCCCTCCCCTCTCTCCCCCTCCCCTCTCCCTCCTCCTCCCCCTCTTCCCCTCCCTCCTCCCTTCCCTCCTCCCCTCTCTACCCCCCTCTCACTCTCCACCCCTCTCTCCCTCCTCCCGCCTCCCTCCCTCCTCCCCTCCCTCCTCCCTCCCTCCCTCTCTTGCAGTTATCCCCTGGGGGTCTCCACGTGTGGCACAGGCCACAGGCCCCTTCCAGGCTTGTCTCAGCTGCGCGCTCTCTGAAGGCAGGACAGTGTCACTTGTCTCTGTGACCTGCGACCCCCCAGCCCCGCACAGGGTGCACAGTGATGCCTTGCTGCATGCACGGAACCCCAACATTGCCGTGGGAGTAACCGCGTAAGTGGGCCTGTGAGGCCTGACCTTGGCCGGCCAGGCTCAAGGACGTCCCAGAGCCTCCCCGTGAGGGCAGCAACCCCGTCCCCCAGCCCAGGGCGATGTCAGGGGGAGCCTCTAGGCTGGGGTGCTGGCGCGGGGCACGGTACCTCAAAGAAGAAGCGCAGCATCAGGGCCAGCGCCCCGAAGCAGAGCCCAGGGCCGATCTGCTGGGTGTAGACGCTCTTGTCGGGGTACAGGCCCTTCTTCTCCTTCATCTTCTGCAGCTGGAGGGGACAGGGTGGCACAGGAGAGCTCAGGCGCGGCGCTCGGGCCGGGGACGGGCGGGCACAGGGAGAAGAAAGCTCCGGCGGCTAGCTTTCCAGACACGTCCTGCCCACCTCTACGCCCAGGGAGCAGAGGACTTATTTTACCATTCACTTCACAAAGCAGGTGAGGCACAGAGGCTGATGACCCACAACGCGTCATGGTCAGACGGTGGCCACGCCAGGATTGACTTCTTGAGTGGGAAGCAGGGAAAGACGTTTCCCACACGAACGTGGGGAGTTTCCCACTCGAGCGTGGGCAGTTTCCCACGTGCACGTGGCACGTCCGAGCTACGAGCCCGGGCTGACCCGGGAGACCCCGCCGAGCTGCCCAGCGACGGGAGAAGATGTGTGTGGGCACCTGCCTCGCCCTGACCAATGCGGCGTCGTGCTACTCAGTGTGCTGGATGTGCCAACGCCGGTGGCCCCGCTGGGGCGCTTGGGATCGTTGTTGAATCCTCATCCTGCTGCAGCTCGCCAGCCGGCCCTGAGCAGGCGAGGAGGCTCCGAGAAACAGCTAGTGCCGGCTGCCCTGCGCTTCGAACCCAGTTCTGGCGAGTGGAGCCTTTTGGCTGCTGCCCCCAGCTGCCGGGGGCCGGCTGGGACCTGCTAACCCCGCGCAGCCCACGGGGGCTGCAGCCTGGTGGTCCGCGGGACAAATTTAGTTGGCAGAAGGACAAATGCCATTTGCTTTCATTGCTGATGGACTTACTTTGGTGTTTATTAGGAGAACGTAACCAGCCCATTAAAGGGGTGCTCTCACAGAAACCAGGGCTTGGAGTAAGGCTCCAGGGCCATCTGAGTTTTAAAAAGTGGGTTACACCTGGAAAAAAGCAGGTCCGCGTCCCCGAAACCCAAACCCTCGGGGCCAGGGGTTTTGGAATTCAGGATGGTTTGGATTTCGGGGAGATAAATTGCTGTGCCCTCGGTCTATCGTGTGAGCGCCCCAGTTGTCCGGGGCAGTCCCCCAATCACACCCATGGCGGGTGCAGCAGACCTATGAGCTTTACACTGAGGGGAAAAGACCGTGAACCATTCAGGTGGGGTGCAGTCACCCTCGGTCCCCAAAGGGGCTATGAAGCGAAGTTGATTGCCAGTGAGGCGTTGAGGACCGAGCAGGCAGGTGTGGGGCGGCCAGGCTGGGGTGCTCGGTCTGGGTGACTGTGCCAACCGATCCCGTGACCTTGGCAGTGACCCTGAGAGGGGAGACAGCTGCCCAGGGCCACGGGCCGGCCTGCAGCCCCCCCCTGCCCCGAGGGGTGCTGTCCCCAAGCTGGCCCCACAGGGGGACAAGCCTCCGGGGGAAAAACCCACCCTTGTTCCAGAAAACAACTGCCTTTGAAAATCCCAAGTCAACTCGACATTAAATGGTCTAGAAAGCAAACGTGAGCTCCAGCTGCTGCAGGAGGCGGGTGGCCCGTCCCTGCGCCCCGTGGCTGGACCCGCAGCCCAGGGTCCGTGGACCCGGCACGAAGTGGGGGTGCCCATGAGCACCTCCCGTCCTGGCTCGTCGACGTCCAGACTCTGATTGAAGGACGCCGCAGACAGACAAGAAGGTTCCGCCTGCCTCTGGCTGCAGAACGAGCCGCAATACCAAGAACTCCACGGCCACGCAGCCCCACGTGGCTTGGCAGGACCCCACGCTGTCAAGGCCGGGCAGGTCAAGGCCCTCTTCTCCCGCCACCGTCAGCCCGGCCTCGTAGCTTGGACACGCCACGTGCGGTGGGAACGTCTTTCCCCACTTCCCGCTCGGGAAGCCGATCCCGGCGTGGCCTCCGGCCGGCCGTGGCCTGAGCCGTCGGGGCCCCTGCGCCTTAGCGCTGCCCGCGGCCGGCGTCCTCTCCAGCTGTGCGTGCGACGAGCGGGCGGCGCTTTGGGGGCTGGCCGCCTGAGCTTCCTTCTCCCTGCGCCAGCCAGGTGATTGGTGCGGGCGCCTCTGCCGAACCCACCCCCCAGCGCGGTTTCTACCTGGAGAGGGCGTGCAGCCTGGGTGGCCCCCCCCCACGCTTGCACTTGGGGCCCGGGGCTGCCAGGTGGCGCGCCAAGGCAGGTGGAAGTGGGGGGGGCTCACCTGGGCCCCCGCCTCCTGCTGGCTGGCAGGGCGTCCAGCCTCGGGCCTGTGGCTGTCCAGCACCGCGTTGCGGTCCCTGCTCTCGGACTCCGGGACAGGCCCCTGGGTTCCTCCCGCCCTAGGGTCTCTCTTTAGCTTGGGCAAGCATGGGGGGTGTTTCCCAGCCCTGCAGCTGGAAGAGCACCGGAAGGACAAGGGGTGCCGTGGAGATTGGAGACCACGCGAGGGGCCTCGTGGGCCGCCAGGCCCCCGGGGTGCTCAGCAAGGGGCGGCTCTGGGGTCGGCGGTGCTGCTTCTACACTCACGAGCCGTTTCATCTTCCCTCCTCATTCCAACCAAGCTCAAGGCTCGCCTCCCGGATTAACCCAGGCCATTTTCCATGTCAAGGGAGTGTCTCTGAAGTAGCATTCTCTCCACTGATAGTGGTGATGATGATTGATGAGAATGGCAATTGGCACCTATTTTGGAACCACTAGAAGCCAGGCGCCCTGCCGGGTACATGAGCTGCGTTTGCTCAGTGGGTCTCTGAGGGAACCCTGAGAGGCAGGCACTGGGTCATGTGGCCATACCCTCTTTCACGGAGGTGGAAACTGAGGCCGAGGGGTCCCGAGCTGTTGAGCAGAGGCAGCTGGCCAAGCCGGTGTGGCCAGGACACAGCGTGTTTCGGCTGAGTGTGTGCGTCCAGCCGCCTGCCCACAGGGCAGCCCCAGGGGCCCGCCCCGCCCGGCCGCACGCACCCACTTCACCGCAATGATGAGGACGGCCGTGCCCACGGGGCCCGAGTACACCCCGTAGCCCCAGCGGTCCTGGTAGACGCGCACGGCGATGGTCAGGGCGCCCAGCATCACCGCCGTCGACCTCCGGGGCTCGTCGAAGTCGGCCAGGGCTGGGGGCGGGCAGGGGCAGGGCAGGGGAGGAGGGTCCAGGGAGGCGGGGTAGGTGAGGAGGGGCAGGGGAGGAGGGGCAAGTGAGGCAGGTGAGGCGAGGCAGGGGAGGCAGCCTCTCCCACCCACCCACCGTACCCCTAGGGGTATCTCGGGGGTCTCTGGGGGCGCTGTCCCCGCAGCCAGTGGGACCCCAAAGCCCAGCGTGATCCCCGAGATTAGAAAGGAGGGGCAGGGCGCTGCTTCCCAGCAGACAGAGCGGCTCAGACGTCGCCAAGAGGTGCCCGTGACAACAGCCCAGGCGCTAACACACGGGGCCTCCCGTGCCACAGAGGACAGAGCCACAGGCGCGGGGCGTGGGACGGCTCTCTGAGCAGCCAGAGGGGCTGGTCCGAGCCGGCAGGCCTGACACTGAACAGTGGCCATGAGACAATGCTAAGTGGGAGGGAAGAAAACCCAATCTGCAGAACATCGTGCTTTGGTGCACTCTCATCTCCATAAAAACCCAAGCTGAGAATCACACATGCGTGTGGATTTTGTGTAAGCCTCGAGATGGTCCGGAGGCCGAACCCCGAGCAGGGAGCGGCCTCTGGGGGGGGGGTGTCTCCGCTTGGCCCTTTACCTCCCCTGCAGTTGGCATCTGTCATAACAGGTGTTTTTTAAGTGGGTAACTTAAAAGCACCCGAGGAACGGGCACCAGTGCGTGGAAGAGCTGCTGATTCTTCCCCAGAGGCCGAGCCCGCGTCGGACCCCCCCAGGAGGGCCGAGGCTCCCAGGGCTGCAGGGGGGCGAGGGGCCTGGCCCCCCGCTTGCAGGCTGGGCCCGCGGGGCCACTCACCCATCAGCGAGACCCACATGCTCAGGGCGGTGCCGTAGACGCTGAAGTGCTCCAGGAGGTCTTGGCGCAGGAGGCACAGCACCGCCAGGCCCGGGCCACTGCAGGCGTGGCTGAGCTGCCGGGAGAGCGCAGCCGGGCGTCAGGGCGGGCGGGCAGGGGCGCCGCGGCTGAGCGGGGGCACCCCGGCGGACAGGCGCTCCC